>NW_028257909.1:300000-593253 GCF_057944985.1 Cucurbita pepo subsp. pepo | reverse complement strand
TTGGATGCATGGTACTTTTCTACACACGGTCCACGTACGCATACATGGACCCTTCAGACGGATTGGTATACGTGCCCCTTAGGCCGGACTTTGTCGGGCACAACACAATACATGTGACTGGACCCTCATAAAAGAAAAGGTCTTCATGATAACATGTCGAACATATATATCGAAGGTATGCATCCGTACTAACTTAACATAACGGGGAAGTATCCCGATACACATGACATACATACATGCACGAGGTCCCATGATTTTTATTCACTACATATAGTTCAAGTAATCATACTATAGCCAGAGTGTTCTTAGTTTATTGGATTTAGATTAGTGATCGTAATGTTCACTTTATTCAATAACAATCTTTACTTGATAAACAACAATAATAACTTTATTGAAAATAGAATATGTTTTTATTACAAACTATACGTTTTAGGGCATGGTACTTTTCTTCAATTCTCTAACAATCTTTGTGAAGCTAACTCGTTTATGTTTGCTCATAATGCAGTTCTCACAAGGACTCATAACAATCTCCGCATCAAATACACCTTGTTCATAGCCGACGATTTTTCGTACATATTCGACAGCGTATTCAACAGACCTGACGTTGTCTTCTCCTTAATAATGTTGAACGCCATGTTTCTCGATAGCGTCAACCGGATCAGCCCCAAGGCTTGTCGATCCTTGAGCTTCCACTGTTCCGTGGTTATGGTATCCGGCTTCACCCCCAACAGAGGTTCGTGAAGATCTTTCTGGTACAGACAATCTTCAATCTGCATTTTCCAGAAACCGAAATCGGATCCATCGAACTTCTCAATTCCAATCTTTGAACTTTCCATCTTCACAGATCGTGGCGAGTTTCGCCTGACTCTGACTTCCGCCTGCCTCTGATACCAGTTGTTAGGATCGATATCAGTCGTTAGCTCTGATACCAGTTGTTAGGATCGATATCAGTCGTTAGCTCTGATACCAATTGTTAGGATCACACAACAACGCACACGCTCGATCTAGATGAACACAAAGAATGTGATAGAGAAAATTGCAAGGAGAACTCTGGCTAAAAGGATTCTTCTTTTTTATCGATGACTTCAGGTATGTACAACAAGAGAGAGTACAGAGAATAGAAAAGTACATTTTCAAAGCTCTACCGGACCAGATATATATATATGGTATAGTTTACTATATATAGCTTTATCAGATTTAGCCATCTACTATATATAGCTATTTACCATATATAGTTTTACCGGATATAACTTTACCATATATAGCTTTACCATATATAGCTTTACTATATATAGCTTTACCAAATATAGCTTTACTTGATATAACCGTTGACCAAGCTATAAATAAGTATTAGGCTCCATAACATAACACTTTTAACCAATCTCTCAATCCTATTGAGATTAATGTGGCCTAGTCTTAAGTACCAAAGATAGGTATTAGAAGAAATCTTTTGTCGTTTATTTTGAGTTTCAGCTGTTTTAAACATCTCGGTATTTAAAATAGCTTTTGTTTCGCTCGGTTTTAACATATATAAGTTGTTTTCTAGTTTTGCAGAACAAATATGAATACCTCTTTTGCAAATGAACACTTCATTGATTTCAAAAGATACTTTATACAATTGTTCTAATAAACAAGAGATAGATATTAGATTTCTTTTCATTTTAGGAACAAAAAGTACATTATCTAATATAATGAATCTATCTCCAAAAAACAACTTTAAATTTCCTACTAATCTTGCTGAGACAACCTCTCCTGTTCCAACCCTGAGTCTTATCTCGCTGTCTGCAAGCATTCTCCAGGAGCTAGTTTCCTGGTAAAAAGAACAAATTTGATTAGTCGCCCCTGAATCTAGTATCCAAGTTGAGTTTTCATACTCTACTAAACATATTTATACAACGAGTAAATCATATTTACCTTGTTGTGTCTTTTCGTCTTTCTTCTCTGCAAGGTATTTTGGGCAGTTTCTCTTCCAGTGCTCGTTTTCGTTAAATGGAAACATTTTCCTTTATCTGCTTTTTGAACCATGTGTTTGCGGTTAGTAGGAATCTTATTTTTCCCTTTACCCTTTACCCGTCTTCTTCATCAAAACACTTTCAGAAGTTGAAGGTCCAGACTTATTTTTGAGGATGATCCTCGTAATAATTTCATGGAAATAGCAACATTTGCTTCTCCTGTTTGTCCCTTGTTCGTTAAGAGGGACTGATAAGTCTGTAGCTCATTGAGAAGAGCAGTCAAGTTATATTATATTTTGTTCATTACCACATTGGTGCGGAACTGGAAGAACCTCTTCGAAAGAGACATCATGATAAAACTGACTTGACTCTTCTCATCAATGACAACTTCATTTTCTTTTGCCACATTGAAATGGACCATCATGTCCAGGACATGTTCTCTAACTGAGGTCCCTTCTTTCATACGGCAGTTGTAAATGTATTTTATGGTTTCATGTCTAAGGGAGAAGGACGGTTGTCCAAACATCCCTTTTAGAGATTCCATAATCTCTTTAGCAGTACCCATAACATCGTGTTTCTTAGCCAAAACATCAGATATGCTGGCTAGAATGTACACTCAGGCTTTGTCATTTGCCTTTATCCATCTGTCGTACGCATCCTGAACTGTTCGGTTTGTATTTAAGATGGGGTTTGGAGGACACTCCTCAGTTAAAACAAACCTTAAATCATCAATGACCAATATTGTGTTTAGGTTTGATTTCCAAGTTGCATAATTGTCGCCGTTTAATTTCTCAGAAGCGAGTAATTGTACTATTGAGTTTGTCATGCTGTGATATAAAGAAAATTCTATTAGTGATTTGACTTAATCCTGTTTAATCAAATCAGTTTTAGCAAATGTAATAATGTATCCAAATCATTATTAATTTGCAACGATACTTTAGTGAGTTAGAGCAACTGCTACCGAGGGGCAGTCAATCACTCATTCACTAAACCAAGACATTAGTGACTTAAACACTAATCCCAGAATAACTCTTGTTCCTATAGTGTTCTTAATTATCGTTGTTTTGTTCAAGAATATACCAACTATTAGTATTTCTTCGTAAGTGTGACCCGCCATTTTCAGACCTCATAGATCGGTCCCAACAATGCTATCGAATGAAAAAGCCAAAGTTGGAAATGGACCTAAGAAATCCTATCCATTTCTTGAGTTTGTGTTGTTTCGACTCCCATGTTACGACCCTCTGAATGGGTAGTTGCTCTAGGGCAACATGCAGGTGGAACATGGGAATCTCACGGTGCAGCCTAGTGGTGGAGACCATAGGACGTATTTGATATACTTCCTTCTCCCACTTACTGTAATACTTTCTCTATTCACCTTGTTATTGACTCATGCATATACCTTTCGAATGGAGGACTCTCCCAGGGCAACACGAGGCCGAGCATGAATCTCACTGTGTGAATTTTACAGAGAGCATGAAAAGAAAACGATGTATCTTATACACCTTTTTCCTCCCACTAAGTATTTTAGATGGTTGGGTATACTCATTACTTAAGTATATTCCGGCTAATTAAATATAACTTAAGTCTACGTGATTTTTCTAAATCTTACATCACTTAAGCATGCTCATAAAACTGGGCTAACTAAGCTCAAGTACTGGTCCGATCTCCGGGTAGTAGGTGTTTCGTAAACTGGCAACTTAAGTACCTCCAGCCTTAGACAAGATCGTGCCAGGTGAGCTTTCTCGTAACCGCAATTTTGTAAGACATCAACCTATTTTAACTATTAAAATTGATCGTGCTCGGTTCTTAACCCTAAGTGAGCATGCACTTATCTTTATTATAGATTTTAACGTCTATCTTGTTTTATGACGTTGAAAATAACCTATAACATGCATCTAACATGCTTTATATAACAATTATATAATCATCCATTCCATGCAATAATATAACAATTTATATCTATCACTCATGGAACCCTAAACATGCATACTATACATTATAACACTTATAACATACTTGGAATGCATGAAACATGCTTAGCCTATGGTGGGATTTTAAATCTATATGACATACTTTATGCATATAAATTTTCTATTAAATTAAAACATACATTCATAATGCATAATTAATTAAACACACTAAAGTGGATTGGTTTTGGCATTTTAAAACAAGCAATTAACTAAATTATTCATTAATAATTAAAATAACTTGAACCGCTCCCCAGGTCCACGAACTAGGTGAACCAACCCTTAAAAACGTTGAACCGGACCCCAAAGGTAGCAAAAACACCCAAACCGCCTCTTCCATCTTCTTCTTCGGTTCAGCTTGCTATCTTTTCCATTTTCGATCAATTACAACCTAAAATGAACTCTAATGACTCCATAAAAATTACAGACCTTTCTTCATTCATTAAAGCCCATACACATTAGGCTTATTACAATAATTGTATCAAATGGAAGCATAAAAAAAATGCCAAAACCAAAACCATCCACTTTAGCAACCACAAAATTTCATTCATGAAATGGTACCCACCATGATCAAATTAATGTAAATAAAGTGCATAAAACCTTCTCTGATACCAATTGATGGTGTTAATAGAACACATGCGGAAGCAATTTGGATCTTAGGCACTCTAAGTACATCAATTATAGTAAATTAGCTAGCATGTTTCAAAAGCATGAGTTTGAATACTAACTTTTTGTCGCTCAAGTTTCTTAACGAACCGGTTTCAAACCACCACTAGTGTCTTCTCCACTATCCTCCGGCCTTGAAACGGGATTGTGGAATCCGGTGAGTGACTAAACTTGGGAGGAATTTTGTATATATGAAGAGAGTGTTTGTGAGAGGTTTTTCTCAAGGTTTTTCACCAAGAAGAAGAAGACCTTCCATGTATCATGATCACTCTATTTAAAGAGTCATGTTTGCATGTTCATGCAAATTTGAGATCACCAAATTTTGACACTCAAAATTCCACTCAAATGTTTGGGATTATGTGGCAAGCATGCATGTTTGAGATAACCAAATTTTGACACTCAAATTTCCACTCAAACTTGTGGGGTTTATTTGGCAAGCATTCAAGTTTGGTTAAACAAAATTTTGACACCTCAAAATTCCACTAACATGGATTTTTCGATTAAATGAAATCAACATTTTGACTTTCTTCATTTTAATTCAACAATTAATTTGAATAATGAATTTCAAATTAAAGTAACATTAAATGATTAATTAAACTATTTAATTAATATTTAATATTAATTCAAATGCCAATCTCAATCAATTCCGACACATAATTGATTAAGATATTTAAATCTTATTTAAATATCTCAGATTCTCTCTTTTTGTTTAATTCGTAAATAAAACAAAAATGCGGTTAAATATATCCTATATATGTAGCGCATATTCCTTAATTTGAATTCGAACACTTCGAACTCACTCATCACACTGTTCTATGGTTCAGTCCGATATGAGCTAGCAGAGGGACCTAATGGACCTATAGATCATGGGCTCCAACGATCCAAGATTAACCGGTTAAACTCATTAACCTTGTTAACCAACATTCGTTAACTACTAAGACACTCGACTATAGCCTAGTAGTTGACTCCCCTCACTATAGATATATTTTTGTCCATTTGATATAACCATGATTGGTAAGTCAATCATTCACAGGTTGTTCGTAACTAGACCTAGGTCAACTTACCGTTTTACCCCTAAAGTTACTTCTTGTTCCTTATGTCTCACTGATCCTCTAATGAACAATTGGTTTGTGGTCCAACCATTAAACCGAATCCCTCTCAGGCCAATGAGAGGGTTGGGCCCCTTGTTCAAGACCTGGAGTCAGTGCTTAAGGGAACTACCTCTCTTCTATCCCTAAAAGTGGGTAGGAGTGAATTCCATCTTGCACCCCACGTCCCCAGCTATTCACCCAGTCTTACCCCTGAAATGGGAGGCCTATTAAGTCGGCGAACTAGAGCCACTCTCACCCATGCAAATCTAAGGATAATTCCGAATAAACAGGAGTTCATGGTTAGCTCAGGATTAAGACCGAGTTACCTAGGTTATCAAATGAAAAGAAAATCAGTCTCAACAGTAAACGACTTTATAAAGTTTGAGTGATTTTCTTCATGGTCCGATCTTATGCAATACTCATTGCATAGGACGCCCCCACTCACATGTCTCCACATGTACAATTTGGTGATCACATTGTTTATATCATATACAAAACTTGATCCACTCTTATGTCTCTACATATAGTTCAAGTAATCATAATATAGCCAGAGTGTTCTTAGTTTATTGGATTTAGATTAATGATCGTAAAGTTCACTTTATTCAATACCAATCTTTACTGAATAAACAACAATAATAACTTTATTGAAAATAGAATATGTTTTTGTTTACAAACTATGAGTTATTGGACATAAAACCCAACAAACTGGTCTACAAGAGGATTAAAATTAAAAAAAATACAGGGAGGGTGACGGTTTGGTTTGACATGGCGGGTTCGACTTAACTTGCCACGTCATCATCCTCTTCCTCTTTTAAGAAGAAGACGCGCATGTCCAATAGCGCTGCCGTTTTAAAACGCCTCTCACCTGCTCCTATCATGACATTGCTCCCCTTGATTTCTTCATTCAACTTAAAGATGGTGTTACAAGGATGAGCTTGGGATTGACTTCATACATTCTCTTGGATTGTAGCCTAAGTTATTTGCCTCTAAAGTTCGTCGGAAAACTAATACTTACCTCTAGTTAAATTAGTTGGTTTGAACGAACATCTTTATATGTGTGGCATTAATCTCGCCAGCTCCAAAAAGTGGCATTGCTCCCCTTGATTTCTTCATGAAACTTAAAAATGGTGTTACAAGGAAGAGCTTGAGATTGACTTCATACCTTCTCGTGAATTGTAGCCTAAGTTATTTGCCTCCAAAGTTCGTTGGAAAACTAATACTTCACTCTAGTTAAATGAATTGGTTTGAAGGAACGTCTTTAAGTGTGTGGCATTAATATTTATAAATTCTTCTCAATCTACAGCTCACCCAAAAAAGGAGATAATTGACTTGTTGGGCAACTCGATCTACGACGTTTTAGCTCTAGATTTCTCTCCTATCTCTCTTCCCTCCTCTTTAGATGGAAGACCATGACTGTGTTTTCCAGATAAGAAGTTGTTTTAAGCGTTTTTCAAAGTTTATGCTATAAATGATGTTCATGTAAGAGTTATATTTCCACATTATAGATGAACATGAGACGTTAGTAGCGACTCTAAGTATGTGGAAATTTAGGGTCGTTATAGTTGATATCAAAGCTATAGGTTTTAGATTCTGTAGACTAGCCTACGATGTAGGCTTGGCACATTCCATGGTCCCAACGTCGATGTCCTATCACCTTCAGGTACGTCTTGCATAAGATAAGAAAAGAGAAACATTTTCGAACTCCCATGCATTTTTCTAGTGATATTACTGAAATTGTTGTGATATTTCATGTATTTATTATAGAGTATGATGTGATTTGTTGTATGTTGAGTGATTTTGTTTGCAATATGATGTGACTTTAGAATATGTATTTTTAATAATATATATGCATAGTGATGAACCTTAGACTTAAGAAATGCTATCTTGGTTTCTTGAACCATGCTGCTTAGACCACGCGAAAGAGTAAGACAAGGAAGGGGACGATGTCCTATTAGAGGTAGAGGACGAGGTGAGGCTGAAGAGAGTTCACCTCAAGAAGGATCACAGATGGGGTTTGAATTAGAACCCTTATTGCATGAAATGTCTGTAAGCACCCCTTTGGGGGCAGACTTAGTAGCTAGGGATAGAGTAAAAATGACCAAGTAATCATAGGGAACCAAACTCTATGCGTTAACCTGATGGTAGTAAACATGATGGACTTCAACGTCATACTAGGCATGGATTAGCTAGCCGAAATCATGCTAGTATAGACTATTGTAAAAAAGAAGTAACATATTTGCCATTGGCGGGACCTACCTTTAAATTTAAAGGCATGAGTACCGGGATTACCCCTAGGTAGTCTTGATGATGAAAGCAAATAGGTTAGTCCAACAAGGCGGATGGGCTATATTAGCATGTGTTGTAGACGAAAGAGGAAAAGAAAAGACCCTAGAAAACATGTCAATAGTTAACAAGTTCCCAGATGTATTTCCGAATGATCTACCTGGAATATCCCCTTCCTGAGTGGTTGACTTCGTCATCGAACACGAGCTAGGAACTGGGCCTATTTCCAAAGCACCCTATCACATGGTGCTAACAGAGTTGAAGGAACTCAATGCGTATTTACAAGACTTACTGAATAAAGGGTTCATTCGACCTAGCGTATCCCCTTAGAGTGCACCAGTGTTTTTTGTTAAGAAGAAAGATGGATCGATTACAGAGAGCTAAATAAGAGAACCATTAAGAACAAATACCCTCTGCCTCGAATGGAAGACTTATTCGATCAACTCAGAGAGGCAACGATATTTTCTAAGATAAATTTGCGGTCAGGTTACCATTAAATAAAGATTAAAGAAAAAGACAATACCAAAGACAGCATTTAGGACAAGGTACGATCACTATGAGTTCGTAGTGATGTCATTTGGCCTCACCAATGCTCCAACTATATTAATAATGTTAATGAACCGAGGGTTCAAGGACTGTCTAGACACTTTCGTGATCGTTGTCATTGATGACATCCTAGTGTACTCAAAAACAGACTTGAAACACTAGGAACACTTCTGAAATGTCCTAGCCACCTTAAGAGAGAACAAGTTATACGTGAAGTTCTCAAAGTGTGAATATTGGTTACGACAAGTCTTTTTCCTAGGACAAGTGGTGACAAAGGACGGAGTATCCATAGATCCCACTAAGGTCGAAGCGGTCGCAAAGTGGGAATGCCCAACTACGATAACATTAGTACGGAGTTTCTTAGGACTAGCAGGATACTATTGATGGTTTGGGCAGGACTTCACTAGGATAGTCTCGCCTTTAACATAGTTAACGAGAAAAGGGGTATCATTTATATGGAATGATGCTCATGAGGCAAGCTTCCAGAACCTAAAAGAGAGATTGGTAACAGCCAGATACTCACAGTACCTGAAAGCTCAAAAGGGTACGTAATCTATAGTGACGCGTCCAAGAAGGGACTAGGATGTGTGTTAATGTAACATGTAAGGTTGTTGCATACTCCTCCCGTCAACTAAAAGAATACAAAAAGAATTACCCTACCCACGGCCTAGAATTGGCCGCTGTAGTGTTCGTACTAAAAATTTGTAGAACCCAAAGCCCAAATCCCTCCTCGGACCAGTAGCCAAATGTCAATCCAACTCGCAACCCGCGTCCCGTGCTTGCCTCTACAAACCCGAGGTCCAAGTTCCCTCGACCCAACCAAACCAGCCCGCAGCCTAACTCACTCGTGGCCCAATCTGTAAACAGAAACCCAATCAGCAGCTGATAAGGCAACCCTAATCCTCAACTCAACGATCCAAGCTTATGTTGAAGCAAGAACCCTTAAATCAAAGTAATTAACACCTCCTTATACGAAATTTGGATCAACCAAGAGATAAGGCTAGAATTAGATTACCTCTTACGATCGAAGATCTAGAAGCAAGATTTGGAAACCATGTTCTAAATCGAGTCACTCCACAATCTAACTTGATCAAGGCTTGATTGAATGGCTCGGGTGCAATTCTACTACAAGAATTGCTTGAAACTTAGAAATGGAAAATATGATGCTCGGATTTCTAAGGGAAACGTCTCAATTTGAGATCTGAATTACATTCATCCACGAATCTTATTTTTACATAACATATTGTGGGTATTTATAGTCTCCCAACAAAAGATGTTTGTGGACGGGATTTATTCGAGATGTTTGTGGACGGGATTTATTCCCGATCCCCTTTAATCTCCACAAAGAATAAGTCAAATTGACCATTTGACTTTTACATAATTTATCAAATTAAACATAGTTTTTTCTAACAAACGTTGATGTGCTTGAGTGGCTAATGCGGCAGACGTGTAATCAATTGAGCTCTTTGTGCTTAGGTTCAAATTTTATTGTTGACATAGTTTTTTGAATCTTTTGGAACACCGTGATTCTTATCATCAGCCTAGCCGTAAACGCGACCGCGAGCCAACCCAAATCGACATGGGCTGCTATGGTGCTGCCACGTGTCCATTTGCTATGAAAGCAACCCTTCGGCTTGAGCGGTTTGGATGCTCCGACGACGCTTCGGTGGCTCCACTGCTCTTTGTGCTTAGGTTCGAATTTTATTGTTGACATAGTTTTTTTAATCTTTTGGAACACCGTGATTCTTATCATCAGCTTAGCCGTAAACGCGACTGTGAGCCAACCCAAATCGACATGGGCTGCTATGGTGCTGCCACGTGTCCATTTGCTATGAAAGCAACCCTTCGGCTTGAGCGGTTTGGATGCTCCGACGACGCTTCGGTGGCTCCACTACTGTTTTAGCCTAGTTTCCACTGTTTCGACCATCCTAGATCCATTTTCGGCCCCAGTTAAGGTAATCGAGGTCGTTTTAGAGCCGTATTTCACATTTATTGAATTATTAGTTATTTAATTGTGAAATACTAATGGAAGGTGGTGAACGGTGTGATAGGAAACAAACTCTGGCACCGTAGGAAGTAGCTCTCAAGGAACGAGAGCTTATGTTTAGCTAATTAGGGAGTACTTTAGCCAAGGCTAAGTGGCCTTACTATAGGATATGCTAAAAATTGTATGAGTTATGATGATGTATGAACTGTGTTGTACGATGTCGTATGTTAGTATATGATGATGTATAAGTTATGATGATGTATGAGTTGTATCGTATGATGCCATATACTAGTATATAATGAATGATGTATGATTTGTATCATATGATGTCATATATTAGTGTATGATGATGTATGAGTTATGATGATGTACGAGATATGATGATGTACGAGATATGATGATGTATGAGTTATGATGCTTTATGATGTGCGTAGTATATATATATTTTGATGAATGATGTACTTGATATGCTTGATGCACTTTATGACAATATGATGAGCATGATGATTGTGTGATGTTTACCTTAATATGATGATATTTTCCATATTGAGCATGCTATATGATGATGAGTGCCATATTTCATCATGTCGTTAGATCGACATACGACACAACCCTTTAAGAGCATGAAAATGATATTAATATAAATATCCACGAGTATGTGTTACCTAGAGTAACAAAGAGATGCGACTAGAGGGTTGTGTTAGAAGAGATATTATGATGAATTTAGAGGGACCTCATGCATGTTGTATGTTTATAAGCATAGGGCTACTTCCCCTAGAGATGATGAGTGTGGACGCACACAATATGATGATGAGTGCGAATGTGCACAGATGAGGGTGTTCCTGAGGCATATGACATTAGCTTGACCAGAGGGTTTAGGGGATGTGCGAGCGCCTTGTGGATTCACACTCGCACGTGTGAATCGTGTGTAGGGAAGTACTTCACATCCAATTTTTCCAAGACTGAAGGTCACCCCTATGATGTTAGAGATAGGTCCTTAAATCATGATTGCATGTGTTTGCGTTTGCATGACCTCCTATAGTGGGGCCACTTACTAAGTATTCTTCGAAATACTAAGGTCGTGTGCCACATTATTTTTTAGGTAAAGGCAAGGCGCACTTGTATGGAGGACGGCGGCATCGCGAGCAAAGATTGTGGCATATGCATAGGGTAGATTCATATTTAAATTTCAAGGTTTAGGTTAGAATAGTTTGTTATACATTTCATTGTTTTAAATTACTTCGTATTTCTTTTATTTTCTCTAAATTCTAAATGTCAGTATTTCGTATTTAAACATGTAAGACCAGGGTTGTATTTTCGAGAGAAGAAGTTGTTTTAATCATTTTTTCAAGTTTACATTATAAATGATGTTCATGTAAGAGTTATATTTCCACATTATAGATGAGCATGAGACGTTAGTAGCGACTCTGAGTATGTGGAAATTTAAGGTCGTTACACTTTGAGCATTACTATGAGCTAACAAGGGGACCTTATGGACTTACATATTATAAGCTCCAATGATATAAAACTAATTAATTAAACTTTTTAATTAATCAATTTCCCTTCATTAACTATAGATCACTCCACTATAGACCTATTGCACTCTTATGCACTGTAGGACAAGTTATGTCGATTGATATAAATATTACAAGCAAGTCGATCCTTCACGAGTTGTTCATAATTACGGTTGGGTCAAAAGTCTATTTTACCCCTGTAACTACATCTTTCACCTTACATACTACTGATTCTCTAATGAACAATTTGTTTATGATCCTTCACGAGTTATTTTATGCATGAAAATGATTTTTCTAACAAAGGTTAGATGTTTCAGTCAGAGGTCTTGAACATAGTTAAAATACGCAATGTTATGACCATAGAGATGGTAAAAAATGTATCAACGTATACTGACGATTAAATAGATTCAAATGAAAACGACCAAGAAAACTTGATAGACGACAGCATCTTATAGTCTGCTACAGATATTAAAAGTGGTATTGTCGAAAGGAAATTTTGTCACTATGAAGTATGTAAATATGAAATATAAGTATGGTGTGAACAAAAAAAAAAAAAAAAAAAAAAAAAAAAAAAAAAGCTAACACAATAAAAGTTGAAACATTGTATACCTAAACTGATTTATGAATGACATAAACTGATTTATGAATGACATAAATGACTTTAATGTGAGCTAAGCTCAGGAAGTCGTGAGATGTAGAAAACCTCCGTGCCTAACACTAATTGAAAATTTTTAAAGTTACAATCGAGCCACATTGTGGATGAGATATTATGATCATGGTCAAAGTTTTATAAATATTTATAAACATGGATGGGAGTTTGAGATTTTTAAGATATCTTAAATTTAGGAATGATTTAAGATTGATTTGGGAGGAGTCACAATATTAAAAAAAATAAAAAATATAAAAAAGCCCCCTTTGGTTGTGTTGCCTTTTCATATAACAAATGAAAAAATGTTAAAATGAGACCTTGAAGATGTATGGACAAAAAAGTGCATCATTGGACCTTTAGCTAGGCTTAAAAAAAATTTGACTTGGAGGACAATGTAATGAAGGAAACTGATTAAACTATTGATCTTGTTGTCCGAAGAAAGCAAGTCATCTAGAAGAAAGTGAGAAAATTGAAATTGAGGTTGAGGTAAGTATTTAAGTTCTCCATCATTATTGTCCACATGAATGTTGATTTCAATGCGCCTAAACCACAATCATACTAAATGGATTCTATTTTTCATGAAATTTTAGGAGAAGACTCAATATGATATGATAAGGTTATGTATGAAATTTGATGATAATTAGATTATGATAAAAGGCTAAACCCAGGGTAGGTGTAAAATGACTAAAATTCCCCTATAATTATATATAGCTGGCTTATGAGCAAAGTGACCCCTAAATGACATTTAATTGAATGAGGAGACTTATGTTACAAGGCCATTGAAATATGTTGATGATTTAAACCAAGTTTTGCGATGGTAAATGACCAAAATATCCCTATAAGAATTCTAGGATATTTTCAAAACCTTAAATACTCAAAAAAAAAAAAATTTTATGAGACTCATTTACAATATAAGGGTAAGTATGAAAGATTTTAAGGAGATTATAACAACTTAGGGATATGAGCCAAGAGAGAAAGTATGTAACTACCCCTCAAGACACTTGATAAGAAATCAAGGTTTTTATGATTACCAAGTGACAAGATACTTATGAAAGATTTATGCATATAGAAAAATATTTATGACTCATATGGATTAGGGTGTACTTGTTAAGAATTTTTCCTTAGTTGTACTTCAAGACTTAACAAAAAACTCTTGAACGAGAACCCGAGATATTTTAAAGACCTCCCGATGAGTAGTGCAATATGGTCTTACGACAATGACTACGTCGTTGGAAACGCATGAACACCTGGGTGTAGGTACTTAAACTATGTCACAAGGAACCCGTGAATCCTTGGACATAGGTATACAAATTGTATCGCACCGAACACATGAAGCCTTGGATGTAAGTATTAAGACTATGTCACGGGGAATGCATGAAGCCTCATGCATTTATTTATTAAATATAAGGAACAGATTAAGATAACAAAAGACAAAAGATACACTTCAAGAAACAAAAGTTCTCTCAAGTATAGGAGTTGAAGAAAGATAATGTTTCAAAGATTTTCTTTAAGTTTCAATATGGTAGTTATGAGTGACTGTGAGGTCTTTTAACTCATTAATGCCCAAAACTTGTATAATTTAATGAACTAGATCTTCGAGAAGGTTCTTAAACTAGTTTGTAATGGTCTAAATAAATTCTAAATGGAGTAACAGGACAAACTCTTAAGCGAACTTAAAGTTCTATATAACACACGGCATCAATGTCATAGAATTTGGTATAGCGAACCATTTTAAACGAAGAGTAATTTTCCCAAGTTACTAATGAGGTCGTGCAAAAACTAACAGTGATTCCTTCCTTCAAAAGGAATAAAAAAAGATTTTGTACAATTGACGACAACATTGCAAGCAAAGAAGCATGCTGGGGACCTTTAGTGTGTAAGGGGACCTTTAGTGTGTAAGACTAACGTGATAACCACTACACCACAACAACTAAATGTCCATGATGTCCATGATAAAAAAAAATAGTTAATAATTAAAAAATTTAATGTTTAAACAAAATATCCTTAGAACCTCGCAAGGTTTCATCAATAGTTAATAATTAAAAAATAGTTAGTGAGATGAAACCGTTAATATCTTGTTTGAAAAATACAATTTAACTTTCAAACCAAAAAAAAAGAAAAACTTCAAAAATAAGTTTTGGTTAATACTCATAATTTTAAAAAGAAAAAAAAAATAAAAAATACTCTTCAATTTTGTCTTGAACTCTCATTTATGAACATTTCCCAATATGAATATAATACAATTCAATATTTAAATAGACAATTTATTTTCAATCTTATTCTTAAGTATTTTTAAAATGGGTTAACAAATTAGTTCATATACATAAGAATACTTTTGAACTTTTTAAAAAAGATAATCAAGGATATCATATGGTGGTGACCCAATGTAACCCGTGGTCATGTCTTCTTTGAAGAGCCACCTTCGTCCTACCACGGTTTGACTCGTCTACTCCATTTCGAGTCAACAAAGATATCATAGGCTTTGCATCGTACCCAAAATATAATGGCAAGACCAAGTTATCGTTTTATCTATTCATATCCTATATTTAAAATATTATGCATAAAATCATTCAACCACGTGAGAAAGAACAATATTACTAGCGAACAAACTGTGGCATCATCGAGACTTAAACCGGAGACCTTTGTATGTTAGACAAACTTGATAACCAACTACACCACAAGACCAAATGATGTGGAAATTTTGTTTTATATTATGATATAATGTTATAAAATTGAGGAGTAAAAAGAATGATAAAATTAGAATTTTAAATCTTTTTTTTTAATTCTAGAATTAATTGAATAGTATTACACATTTGAAGGCTTTCATGGTTATTTTGAGCCATAGGTCCTGCTTTTTAATGGTAACAACTTACAAAAAATAATAATTATAACAATAATAAAGAAATAAATAAATAATTAACCCATCCCTTCGTTCACTGATATCTTAGGACTCCTTCCTCAAATATCACTCTTCAACCCCTACTCTAACTATCATTTATGCTAGAGAGAATAAAAAAATAGATCATAAAAAATTCACATACAAAGCTAGAGAAAGAATAAAAAAATAGCTCTTATTCCAACTATCAGTTATGCTAGAGAGAGAATAAAATGGCTCTGATACATGTTAGATGAACACACTCTCCACAATGGTATGATATTATCCACTCTGAGCATAAGCTTTGCTTCGGGCTTTCCCAAAAGGCCTCATACGAATGAAGATAGTATTATTTGATTATAAACCGATGATCATTCCCTAAATTAGTTGTGGGACTCTCATCCAAAAGAATTAAACTGCTAAACAGAATTAAACGAAAAAAAAATAAGATTTAGAAGTATTGAAGATTTAGAATAAAATAATTAAAAATTAAAACTAAATATAAAAAAAATGGAGATTTAGTAAAAAGAGCTCCAAATGAAACAAAAGAATTAAAAACTAAAATTAAATACGGGAAGAAAAGAAAATATAAACCAAGACCAATAGAAAAAAAGAGGGAAGATTCAATAAATAGAATTTAAAACTAAATATAAAAAAAAAATGGAGATAGGGTGAAAAGAACTAAACCATAAAGCAAAAGAAATAAGTGAGGACAAGTACATACTAATGTAACATAAAATAACTTTATTAATTTCTTTTATATATCAGTAACTTCCATATATATATAAAAATAAATATAATATAATATAAAATACTCCCGGACATTTATTCATGCAAATATTCTAATGTTCACATGAAATCTAACCTAATCATTATAAATTAAAGGAATAATTTTGTAAAAGTTCGAATTTAAAACTGATGTCATGGGCTCACATAGGTTGACTTGGATTTCAAAGGATAGAATCGAACTTTAAATTAGTGACAACAACTTAAGCTAATCAGGTAAGTGGCCTTACTATTAGCATGATTATATTTGATGCTGACACGTGCCCTGTGGTTTTGCATGTGTCAGAAACTTCATATGTGTGAATTGTTTATGAATCGATATGACTATGATATGTTATGTATACGTTATGATGCGTGAATGATACGATAACTCGTACATCATCAGGTGTTCAATGATATCTGTGAGATAGGATACGAGAAGGATGCGATAAACGTAATGGAATGATATGACTAAGATATGATTGACATAGCATATGGTTAGGTTATGTATAAAAAAGGATATGATTATCATAGAATGATAGAACGATATGGATGTGTGAATTGTTTATGAGTCGATATGACTATGATACGTTATGTATACGTTATGATACGTGAATGATATGATAACTCGTACATCATCATGTGTTCAATGATATCTGTGAGATAGGATACGAGAAGGATGCGATAAACGTAATGGAACTATTTGACTAAGATATCATTGACATAGCATATGGTTAGGTTATGTATAGAAAAGGATATGATTATGATAGAATGATAGAACGATATGGTTAGGATACGTTCCTATAACGGTATGACTCGAATTCGTAAATAAAACGATATGGTTAGGATGCGTTCCTATAACGGTAAGACTAGGATACATTCATGAAACGACGTGAACTAAGATATGCATATAGAAATGATATGACTAGCATAAAATACGATCTCGACGTATGCATGAAAGTATGATAAACGATATGAGAAATGATATGAAAAACGATATGATATGTTCGCTAGCGGGATTGTATTAAACAATAATAAAAATGAAAAAACTGTTGTGACCTTGTACCCCTAACGGGTGTCCGGCACTGAGAGCTACTAGAGAATGCTCGCCCTATAAGAAAAGGAGGCTCGGGTCCTAGTAGGATATGATAGGTCCCGTAATTGCAAGTAAGGGGTGTGTGGATGAGTCACGTAAGTGACTATGACTCGTATAATGTTGTTGACCCTAAAAGTTTTATGTTGACTACAAAGGGGGTCAAACCCACAACCTTCTAATCCAAAGTTAGACACACTAATCCACTGCCCTATGCAGTCATTTTTTAAAGTTTATGCAAATACATTAATATAAATATAATATTTTTATACTTTTATGTTTGAATTCCTACTTAGCATACTGTGATGGAAAGTATTGGGACCTGATGCATAATGTGTGTTCATGTGTATCGAGATACTGCCCCATTATGATGAGCACGGACGCGTACTTCATGAGACTGATTGTTATCATCTTGTTCGCCATAATGCTACGACAATCGCTATTCCCTATGGGTGTCCAGCAACAACTCTCAGCGAGTGCTAGCCAGACAAGTAGGCGTAGGGAGCGTGCGAACCTGCCTAGTGGGCCCATGTTCGTAGGTGTGGCCCATGTGTAAAGAAGTATTACACATCTAATTTAGCCTGAACTAGAAAGCCTTCAAGAGAATGAAATGAACTCTTGTACAGTTGATGACTACATTTCATGTGACTTCATTTCATAACGCCAATAGTCGGGCCACTTATTGAGTACAGGGGTTCCTACACACGGCCCACAAGTCACATTAAAGACCATGGAACTTGTGTTACGATAAGTTGCATTTTATTTATTTTGTAGTCCTTAAGTTAGATTAGGACATTGTTTTATTCTTTTTTTTGTTTTATATAAATTTCACGTTGTTTATTTTTCGTTATTTTTTTTAAGGTTTTATTGTGAATGTTTAAGTCCATGGCATCGTGTTTATTTAAATGAATTTTTCACACAAAAAAGGTCATGTCATGCATATCAAATAGAAAAAAAAAATGTTATTGTTGAGTGTTCTATTGTTGACTGAGTCATTTGTCTATCATGAGTAATTATGTGTTGACTATAGATCATGTCACCTAGAGGATGTGGAAGAGGGCGTACGGAAAAAAGACGACCCCTGTTAAAGGACGGGGTAGGGGTAGAGGGAGTCCACCTCCAGCGACGCACCGGCTACTTGAATGGACCCCATGACGACCCTGATTTTCGAATCATTCTACGCTGTGATGCAAACGATGGTGACCACCCAACAGACCAACAGTACGCAATCCCCGCGAGAAGCGAGGTATGCGAGATTTCAAGCGATAGATTCTCACACCTTTAATGGTGCCTTAGGTGACCCAACAAAGGTACAATTGTCAAAATGGTCCATTGAGACGATTTTCCTATCAATGATATAATAGTCTAAAAAAATCATAAACAAATAAACAACTAAAAATAATTATAAAATAAGATTATGTTATGAAAAAATAATAATAAATAAACAAAAAGAAGAAGAAACAACCCTCCGCGACTTCTCTTCACTAACCTCTTATGTCTTTCCTAAGTAATCTCTTTCCTCAGTTATCTCTCCTCAACCCATCCCTTGCCGAGAAAGTCACCGTTGGAAAAAAGAACAGAAAAACAACAATTGTTAGATTTACTGATGAAAAAATGAGAACCGCTCTTACCTAGTTGAGATTCACCTATAGAGAGATTTACATGAAGATAGATATGTTCATTAAGGTATATATTAAATCTTCATTTCTCTTATCCTATTTCTTTTTTTTGAAATCACCCTACTGTAGTTAGATCTTCATTAAATCCTTACAATGGTTTAGGTTTGAGTTAGAAACTAAACGTTAATCATGTCAAACAAAAGGAAACACGGAGATAAGGAAAGATTTAAAAATAGGGATCCATTCGAAATTTGGAACACATGTGAACATAATTAAAAGGCAATAGAGTAAATACAAATAAAGAAAAAAAAGAAGGAAGATTTCAGTATTAAAAAACTTAAACTAAATATAGAAAGAAAAGTAAATATAGACCCAAAATAACTCTATCAATTGTTTTATACAAAATCATAGAAAACAAGCTTTTTAATAAAAATATAATGATTAGGTACCTAACATTTACTTTTAACAATAAACCAATCTAAACTAGAGAAATAATTTTATAGGGTTCAAACTTGAAACTGATGTCATGGGCTCACGTAGGTTGACTTGGATTTCAAGGGACAGAATCGAACTTTCATTAAGGATATATTCGTGACAACAACTTAAGCTAACCAGGTAAGTGACCTTACTATTGACATGGTTATATTTTATGTTGACACATGCCCGTGGTTTTGCAGGTGTCATATATACTGATATGTGTGAATTATTTGTGAATCGTAGAAGTAAGATTTGTTCATGAAACGTGAAGGTTAGGTTTCATCTTGAAGTACTATGGATATGAGAGGTTGATAAAAGAATATAGTTAGGTTATGGGTAGAAAGAGATAGGATCATGATAGATTGATAGAACGATAACGTTAGGGTACGTTGATGTAACGACATGACTGTGATAGGTATAAGAATGTTGAGGCTATGATAAGTTAGGGAACGATATGACCACGAAGTGTTTACGATATGATATGATTATGATATGACATGTGAATGATGGATGTATATATATTGTGATATAATATAAAGACGATATGAAATATGTTATGGTAAGATATGTGATAAATTGACATGTTTATGATATGAATATATTGTGATGCGATATGTTATGGCATGATACGTATCTGATGAAAATTATTATGCTTGGAAGCATGAAATGTTATGATTATGATACACTTATGTAATTTGAATGATATGATATGATTGACATGCAAAACGACGAACTAGCATGAAATACAACCCCAGCGTATGCATGAAAGATATGATAAGTGATATGAAAAATGATATGGGATGTACGGAACGCTAGTGGGGTTGTATTAAATGATAATGAAAATGAAAAAATATTGGGACTTCATGCATTATTGTGTGCTCATGCATTGGGGGATACCCCTTACCCTTCACGATAGTACCGACGAATACGTTAGGAGGCAGGAATACGATCATTATGGTTATCATAATGCTGCGATGACCAAGCAGGAAAACGATCATTATGTTTATCATAATGCTGCGACGGTTAGGCAGGGGTACGATCATTATGGTTAACCTAATGTTGTGGTGACGGTTACTAGTTCTAACGGGTGTCTGGCCTAAGGAGCTTCCGGAGTATGCTCGTCTAACAAGGAAGGTGGCCCAGCGGTGTGCGAACTGACTGGTGAGTCCATACTTGCACGTATGGGCTATGTGTAGAGTATATGATAGACATCCAAATTACCCGTTAGGACAGTACCGTAGGAAAATGGATTTAAATGTAGGTCCCGTCATTGCATTCACATGTTCTTGCATTTATCCCCCAATAGTGAGGTCACTTACTGAGTATTTCTTAAAATACTCAAGCCACGTGCTACCTTTATTTCAGATTAAGGCAACGCATTCCTGTACGGCTGGCGACGGCATCGCAACTCGAGACTATAGCACATGCATAGAGTAGTCGTATTTATTTTTTTTTTGACTTAGACTAGGATAGGATGTTTTTTAATTTAAACATTCATTTATTTTATTTAGCCTTTTGTTGTGTTATTTTTAAAGGTGTTTTCGAAACACGTAAGTCCATGACTGTGTTTTAAGCTGAAGGTTATGATTCATGAAAGTTTAAATGGTAGTATTTCCGCATTCAATATTTATGATATGCATACAGTCGCGACCTTAAATTAATTAGAAAATTTTGAGTCGTTATAAATGAACTGTCTGGATGATCAAAAGGTGACTTGTGCATCGTTTATACTAAAAAATGATGCGGAGTTATAGTCGGGGGATAACCGGGGGATTCTCAGCCAAGATGGAAGTGTGATACAATAAACATACTTTTAGCTTTTATGTTTAATCTAGTTAATGTATTAAATATTAATATGAACGGTTCAGATTAAGTTTTTTTTTTTTTTTTTTTTTTTTTTTTTTATCTTTTTATAAACACTTCAAATTAAATATATTTTTTTCCATTTGTATTTATTTAACATATTAAATATTTATTCCAACCCTTCAAATTAGATCTATTTTCTTAGATTAAATTTTAATTTGTACCCTTCAAATTTTTCTTTTAACTAAATTAAGGTCTTAATTAATCAATTTTCATTCGTAAACTATATATTTAGAGTTGCACTTTTATGCACGGTAGAACAAGTTGTGTCAATTGATATAATCATTACAAGCAAGTCAATCATTCACAATTTTTTCGTAATTACAGCTGGGTCAAAAGTTCGTTATACCCCTTAATTATATTTTTCACCTTAATACCACTGATTCTCTAATGAACCATTTGTTTATGATTCAATCATAAACTAAGTCCCTCTAGAGCCCGTAAGAGGGGTGGGCCCCATTGTTCAAATCTCAAAATCAACACTAAAGGAAACTACTCATCTACTTACCATATATGAGAATGGGTGAAAGTCATCTCGTGAAATTATGTTTCCATCTCCCGTTTGGTCAAGTACTGAAAATGGCATTCATAATAATTAGGTTACGAAAGTCATTCTCACCCATACAAATGAAAGGATAACCCTCATAGACAAGAGTTCATAACTCACTAAAAATTAAAATCAAGTCGCATATGATCATCTGTGAAATATTAATCTTCTCAATTAATGAATTTATAAATAGAGATTAAATATTTAGTGATTCAGTTCTATACAAACTAATGGTATAGGATTATCCCACTCACATGTCTTTGTTCCCTTCACTTTGAAAGGTTGACCTATTTCTTAACATACCAACCAAGGTTATATAAATATACATGTCAATTTAAAATGATTTTTATTAGGCATAAATTGACCAATATAAAATATAATACACAATAGGGATGTTCAAAAAACTCGATGATCAGAAAAATTCTATCAACTCAACTCTATAGTTTGGGTTGGATTGTGAACTTATTTGGGTTGGATTTGGTTCAAATAATAAATGAAAATTTTATGAATAAAGTTGGTTCATGATTGAGTTTATCTAACTAACTTGATGTAATAACCAAGAAATTAGAAGAAAAAAATTGACATTGTCCTACATCCCTGAAGTTAGAAGTAGGCCTCCGGTGTAAAATGGAGACACCTTACTTCATTTTATCATCCCACTTGAAAGGTTTGAAGCCAGTCGGAGAATACATTTTCTGAGGACTTCAAGCCAGCATTCTGTCTAATCCGACTTGGGTCTCATAACTCGGTCCCTTTCCTTCTAATTTCAACTATTCGAAAGCATTTAAAGGTAGTCAACTAATTCAAATTTTGAGTTTAAGGTTAGTAGGACTACCTTTTAACTAATTTAAATTTTCAGAGTAGGCTTAGCTATCTTAAAATATTAGAAATATAATTAGAATTTCAAATCTCTATGTTTTTTTTTTCTAGAATTGATTGAATAGTATTTATATCCTACTTTTAGCAATACATCAAGCTCTTTAATCTTAATATTGGCTGCTAAAAAGTTGACTACTTATTACGGACAACTATACAACTCAGAAAATAATGTTTGGACCCTTTCAATAGAAGCAAATGAGATAATGGTTAGTTTTAATCGACCATATGGTGGGAGTTAAAATCACTTAAAACTGGTGTTTAGATAATGAAAGACACTATGGATTTGGGAGTTCTTTATTGAAAAGAGGATAATCGAGAGTTAATAACATATACTAACATGATTATTCACTATGCTATGCAGTAATTTTTAAAAGTTTATGCTTATACTTTAATATAAATATATATTTTTATACTTCTACGTTTGAATTTCCACCTATCATACTATGATAGAAAGTATGGAGACCTGATCAATAATTGTGTTCACGTGCATCGAGATACTTCTCCATTATGGTGAGTACGGACACGTAGACCATGATACTGATTATGACCATCATGTTCGCCATAATGCTACGACGACTGCTATTCCCTCTAGGTGTCCAGCAATAGCGCATTAGCGAGTGCTAGCCCGACCAGCAGGCCTAGGAGGCGTACGAGCCCATCTTGTGGATTCACGTTCGCACGTGTGGGCCATGTGTACAGAAGTATTATACATGATGTTTTTAATGATAGGTCCCACCAGTATGTGACTCCATTTCATAACCCCAATTTCAAAACCATGGAACTTGTGTTAGGATAAGTTGCATTTTATTTATTTTGTAGTCCTTAAGTTAGATTAGGGCATCATTTTAATCGTTTTTTGTTTTATACAAATTTCATGTCGTTTATTTTTAGTTTTTTTGTTTTAAGGTTTTATTATGTATGTTTAAGTCCATGACATCGTGTGTTATGAATTATTTAAATGAATGTTTTCGCAAAAAAATGTCAGGTCAGGTCATTCACATCGTAGCGACTCTATTTTAGTAGAAAAATAGGGTCATTACAATTGGTATCAAAGCCCTACGTTACAGATTCTGTTGTCTAGCATACGAGGTAGTTTTAGTACGTTCCATGGTCCCACCGCAGATGGTCCGTCGCCGTCAAGTACGTCATACGTAAATTAATAAAAAAAGATATTGAATGTTATTGTCAAGTGTGATATTGTTGAATCAGTTGTGTGTTTATAATGATATAGTGTATGACATATTTTTTGTACCAAGAGATCCTCACTTAAGAGTAATTACGTGTTGATTATAGATCATGTCACCTAGAGGACGTGGAAGGGGGTGTAGGGGAAGTAGATGACCCCCTCTTAGAGGATGGGGTAGAGGTAGAGGGAGTCCACCTCGTGAAGGATCAGTTACTCAAACCGACACAGCAGTGCCACCCCTAGTGGCACCAACGTCTAGAATGGACCCCATGACTACCACGATGTGGGAATCATTCTAGGTTGGGATGCAAATGGTGGTGACCATCCAGCAGACCAACAGTACGCAATCATTGTGAGAAGCGCTGTATGAAGGATTTCAAGGGATAGATCCTCGTACCTTTAATGGTGCCTCACGAGACCCAACAAAAACACAATTGTGGCAATCATCAATTAAGACAATCTTCTTATTAATGAACTGTCTGGATGATCAAAAGATGACATGTGCATCATTTATGTTGAAAAATGATACGGAGTTATGATTGGGGTATAATCGGGAGATTCTCATCCAAGAATGGAAGTGTGATACAATAAATATATTTTTTGCTTTTATGTTTAATATAGTTAATATATTAAATATTAATGTGAACACCGGAGATTATTATTATTATTTTGTCTATTTATATTTAATATATTTAATATATTCAATAAACCCTTTAAACTAAATATATTTTTTTCTATTTGTATTTAATATATTAAATATTTATTTGAACACTTTAAATTAGATCTATTTTCTTCTTTATATTTAATCTTATATACTAAATTTTAATTTTTCTTTTTAACTAAAGTGAACCTTTTAGTGTTATGAGCATATGGGTTATCAAAGAGACCTTATGAACATATAGATTATAAGATTCAAGGACACAAAATTAAATAATTAAACTCTTTAATTAAATTTTTTTTATTGTTAACTATAGGTCACTCAACTATATATTTAGAGTTGCACTGTTATGCACGGTAGGAGAAGTTGTGTCAATTGATATAATTATTACAAACAAGTCAATCATTGCACTTCATACATTCCAAGCGGCATAGTCTCAATACCTACAGTTAAGGGTTCATACGTTGAAAGCTACGAAGTCTAAGTTAGGAACATGCTATACCGTGGGAGGTCTTAGGAGTTTCTTGAGTTTCTTAGTTTAAGGACCTTGGTCCCTTATTCTTGAGTGGTACCTAGTGTTTTTCTTACCTTGGTAGTTGTAGAGTTTGTATAGTATTTTTCTTGGTTCTCAGTCTTCAACATTATGTAAATTCTAAGTTTTGTAATTTCTGGAAACATAAGTCGTATCATGCATTTTTAAGCTCTACAAAACTTAGTAACATACCTGAGTCATTTAGAATTTCATGAAGTCATAATGAGTTCTTTAGATAATTATAGAAGAGTCTTGAGTTTTGGGAAGAATTAATTGAAGTAATCCCTTTAAACGTTTCTTAGGCTCTAACTTGGTTTAGGTTTCAAAATTGTTCTAATTAACTTGTATTAAGAAATTTGATTTAGGATATAAGATTAGTTATGAAATATATTTTATAGAGTGGTCATTATTTAGGATTTTTCCTCCCTTTTAGAAATTGGTTGTGTCCCGGGGAATGTACTAATTTTTATTTATAGTATATCCTATAGAACACATTAGTTCATTTAGTCTTGTGGATCAATGTCACTAGCCTTCTCAACTTCATTTAGCCTGTCCGATTGATTTCTTGAGTGTTCGTGTTTATTTATGGCATGAAACTACTTGAAGCATGGGTCTACTTATTGATACGTTCTGAAAAGCCCCCTTAAATCCATTTGATTTCTTTTTTACCGACAAAAACTCGTGCTTCAAAATAAATATAGTTATTGTGAATAAAAAATGAAACAATGAGATTATGGATTTCTTTTATTTCTACGATTTAGTTGGTTGCTTGTATCCTATTTAAACATGAACATTAATGAAAATTGGACTTTCGATCTCAGTTATGTTTCTCATTCTTTGCATGGTATCAAAGCATCTAATTTTTAACAACTTGAAATCTTGAAAATATCTTTATGCCCTTATGAATAGGCATTGTAAGAAGTAGTAAGTCATTTAGAGGGGTTTGACCTCTGAAAATGCTCCAATACCTTTTAGACTTAGTATGTCATCAATCATAATAACTAAAAAAATAAAAAAAAATAAAAGGGCCTACTACAAAGTTTGATAGCTTTTAGAGGTCATTTAGATCATGAACCGAAGGTAAGTTGCCTTAACGTCATTATGGTCATTTTATACCGTTATTTGGTTTAACTACTCAACTTTGTGCAATGACTATCAAATTGCATATATAATCTTAACATACCATAGTATGATCAGAATTAAAAGTTTGGCCGAAATTCATTCACTGGGTTATTTTGATGTTACTTAAATCTCAAGAAATTTGATTGGTTTAGGGTCTTAACTCATGTTTCTTGATATTTTTCTTTCATATATATTTAATTCATACTTGATTTAATGTTTATATAAAAATTCAAGCAATTCCTACAAGTATTTCTTAAGAAAAGTCTAAGATGGTTACTTACCTCGTAGTTGACGTACGGGACCTCCGCTCTCGAGAAATTGGTATCCTAATTGCTTCAAATTTTCTTTGACACAATCCTTAGGGTGTCTAGTTTCTATAACCATAAAGTTTTCATGACAACTGGTCTAGAAGAGGATTAAAATTAAGAAAAATACAGGGAGGGTCACGGTTTAGTTTGACATGGCGGGTTCAACTTAACTGGCCACGTCATCATCCTCTTCCTCTTTTAAGAAGAAGACGCGCATGTCCAATAGCGCCGCCGTTTTAAAACGCCTCTCACCTGCTCCAATCATGACATTGCTCCGCTTGATTTCTTCATGAAACTTAAAGATGGTGTTACAATGAAGAGCTTGGGATTGATTTCATACCTTCTCGTGGATTGTAGCCTAAGTTATTTGCCTCTAAAGTTCATCGGAAAACTAATACTTACCTCTAGTTAAATCAGTTGGTTTGAACGAACATCTTTGAGTGTGTGGCATCAATCTCGCCAGCTCCAATCATGGTATTGCTCCCCTTGATTTCTTCATGAAACTTAAAAATGGTGTTACAAGGAAGATCTTGACATTGACTTCATACCTTCTCGTGAATTGTAGCCCAAGTTATTTGCCTCCAAAGTTCGTTGGAAAACTAATACTTCTCTCTAGTTAAATGAATTGATTTGAACGAAAGTCTTTAAGTGTGTGGCTTTAATATTTATAAATTCTTCTCAATCTATAGCTCACCCAAAAAAGCAAAGAATTGACTTGTTGGGCAACTCGATCTACGACGTTTTAGCTCTAGATTTCTCTCCTATCTCTCTTCCCTCCTCTAGATGGAAGACCATGACTGTGTTTTCCAGATAAGAAGTTGTTTTAAGCGTTTTTCAAAGTTTACGCTATAAATGATGTTCATGTAAGAGTTATATTTCCACATTATAGATGAACATGAGACGTTAGTAGCGATACTAAGTATGTGAAAATTTAAGGTCGTTACAGTTAATATCAAAGCTTTAGGTTTTAGATTCTGTAGACTAGCCTACGATGTAGGCTTGGCACATTCCATGGTCCCAACGTCGATGTCCCGTCACCATCAGGTACGTCTTGCATAAGATAAGAAAAGAGAAACATTTTCGAATTCGCATGCATTTTTCTAGTGATATTACTGAAATTGTTGTGATATTTAATGTATTTATTATAGAGTACGATGTGATTTGTTGTATGTTGAGTGATTTTGTTTGCAATATAATGTGACTTTAGTATATGTATTTTTAATAATATATATGCATAGTGATGAACCTTAGACTTAAGAAATGCTATCTTGGTTTCTTGAACCATGCTGCCTAGACCACGCGAAAGAGTAAGACAAGGAAGGGGACGATGTTCTATTAGAGGTAGAGGATGAGGTGAGGCTGAAGAGAGTTAACCTCAAGAAGGATCACAGATGGGGTTTGAATTAGAACCCTTATTGCATGAAATGTCTGTAAGCACCCCTTTGGGGGTAGACTTAGTAGCTAGGGATAGAGTAAAGAATGACCAAGTAATCATAGGGAACCAAACTCTAAGCGTTGACCTGATGGTAGTAAACATGATGGACTTCGGCGTCATACTAGGCATGGATTAGCTAGCCGAAAACCATGCTAGTATAGACTATTGTAAAAAGGAAGTAACATATTTGTCACTGGCGGGACCTACCTTTAAATTTAAAGGCACGAGTATCGGGATTACCCCCTAGGTAGTCTTGATGATGAAAGCAAATAGGTTAGTCCAACAAGGCGGATGGGCTATATTAGCATGTGTTGTAGACGTAAGAGGAAAAGAAAAGACCCTAGAAAACGTGTCAATAGTTAACAAGTTCCCAGATGTATTTCCGAATGATCTACCTGGAATATCCCCTTCCTGAGTGGTCGACTTCGTCATCGAACACGAGCTAGGAACTGGGCCTATTTCCAAAGCACCCTATCTCATGGTGCTAACAGAGTTGAAGGAACTCAAGGCGTTTTTACAAGACTTACTGAATAAAGGGTTCATTCGACCTAGCGTATCCCCTTAGAGTGCACCAGTGTTGTTTGTTAAGAAGAAAGATGGATCGATGCGTCGATGCATCGATTACAGAGAGCTAAATAAGAGAACCATAAAGAACAAATACCCTCTGCCTAGAATGGAAGACTTATTCGATCAACTCAGAGAGGCAACAATATTTTCTAAGATAAATCTGCGGTCAGGTTACCATTAAATAAAGATTAAAGAAAAAGACATACCAAAGACAACATTTAGGACAAGGTACGATCACTAGGAGTTCGTAGTGATGTCATTTGGCCTCATCAATGCTCCAACTGTGTTAATAATGTTAATGAATCGAGGGTTCAAGGACTGTCTCGACACTTTTGTGATCGTGCTCATTGATGACATCCTAGTGTACTAAAAAACAGACTTGGAACACTAGGAACACTTCTGAAAAGTCCTAGCCACCCTAAGAGAGAACAAGTTATACGCGAAGTTCTCAAAGTGTGAATATTGGTTACGACAAGTCTTTTTCCTAGGACAAGTGGTGACAAAGGACGGAGTATCCATAGATCCCACTAAGGTTGAAGCAGTCACAAAGTGGGAACGCCCAACTACGATAACATCAGTACGGAGTTTCTTAGAAAAGGGGTATCATTTATATGAAATGATGCTTGTGAGGCAAGCTTCCAGAACCTAAAAGAGAGATTGGTACAGCCTTGGTACTCACAGTACTTGAAAGCTCAAAAGGGTACGTAATCTATAGTGACGCGTCCAAGAAGGGACTAGGATGTGTGTTAATGCAACATGTAAGGTTGTTGCATACTCGTCCCGTCAACTAAAAGAATACGAAAAGAATTACCCTACCCAAGACCTAGAATTGGCCGCTGTAGTGTTCGTACTACGAATTTGGCGACACTTCTTGTATGGAGAGAAAACTCAAAGTTTTACCAACCACAAGAGTTTAAAATATTTCTTCACATAGAAAGAGTTAAATATGAGGCAGAGAAGGTGACTAGAATTGGTGAAGGACTACGATGTAGATATCTAGTACCACCCTGGAAAAGCAAACGTGGTCGCAGATGCTTTCAGTAGAAAGATGGCCTACTCTTCGGCCCTCATTACAAGGGAAGTAAGGACACAAAGAGAATTTGAGCAAGCCAGCATAGCTATAGCGACCGAGGGAATCATAGCATAGTTGGCAAGACTCACAGTGCAACCTACGCTTAGTCAGAGAATTATTACCTCCCAACGAGAGGATCCTAACGTACAGAAAGTCCTAGGCCAGCTAGACAAAAGTCCAATACACGGATTCTCAAAGACCTCAGATGAAGGACTATTGTATCAGGGACGCTTATTTGTCCTGACAATAGAGGAGTTAAGGAAAGAGATACTAACGGAAGCTCACAACTTGCCATTTTTCATGCACCCAGGAAGTACTAAGATGTACCAAGATTTAAAACAACATTTTTGGTGGAAGAGCATGAAGAGGGACGTGACCAAGTTTATGAGCAAGTGCTTAGTTTTTCAACAAGTGAAAGCTCCTAGACAAAAGACAACGAGGATGTTACAGCCCTTAAGTATACCAGAGTGGAAGTGGGAAAACATAGAAATGGACTTCATAGTAGGATTACCCAAAACGTTTAAAGGCTATACAACGATCTGGATAATTATCGATAGGTTGACCAAGTGGGCACACTTCTTACTTTGGAAAGGCAAATATATAGTTGATAACTAGGCACAACTGTATGTGAAGAAATAGTAAGACCTCATGGAGTTCTAGAGTCTATAGTGTCAAATCGAGATCCAGACTTTACGTCAGCGTTTTGGCTCGGACTTAAAAAAGCATTGGGTACTCGGCTCGACTTTGGCACCTCCTTCCACCCCCAAACAGATGTTCAAACTGAGCGCCAAAACTTAGAGGACATTCTATGTTCTTGCATATTAGACGTTAAGGGAAGTTGCACTTTCAAGCCACTATTTGAATGACACCGTTCGAGACCCTTTATGGAAAACGGTGCAGGTCCCCGCTATGTTGGGATGAGGTATGTGAGAGAAAGCTAGTAGGACCCGAGCTAGTCCTAGTCGCCAATGAGACTATCCAAAAAATTTGAGCAAGAATGCGTACCGCTCAACGTAGAAAAAAAAAGTTATGTCAATGTAAGATGTAGAAACTTAGAGTTTGAGGTAGGGGACCCAATATTCCTAAAGGTAGCACCCATAAGAGGCTTCTTGAGGTTTACACGTAAGGGCAAATAAGTCCTAGATGCATTGGACCTGCCAAAATTGTCGAGAAAATTGGTATGTAGAGTATAAGTTAGCCCTACCTCCCTACCTCTCAGAAGTACACGAGGTAATTCACGTGTAGATGTAGAGTAAATACATGACGAGCCCTATACACATAATAGACTACGAGCCCCTCCAACTCAATGAAGATTTGAGTTACGAGAAAAACCAATAGAATTTTAACCCAAGAAGTGAAAGTGCTACCCAACCAGGGACATTACGTTCGTTTTGGTGTTGTGTCGGAGCCACCATATCAAGGGGGACACGGTGAGTGCAGGAGGATGAAATAAGAGAATAATACCCCCAGTTAGTACAAGAGTTTGAAAATTTTGAGGACGAAAGTTCTTTTTAGGGGTAGATAATGTAACAAATCGAAATAATAAAAAAAAAACTTAGTCTCCGGTAATTCCACAACCAGCGCGGAATCGTGTTCCCCAACCCATAAAAATGCCTCCCTCAACCTTCAACCATGGCCACACGAACGTCAACAACCTCCCCAAACCGCTCAGAAGAACTACAACCAAAGAAGAGACGAAAAGAAATTCGAGAGAAGGAGAAAACTAAAGAAAAGCTCTAGCTGGGAAACCCGTGACGTCGAAACCCTTAGCCTCGCATTTTAACCAAATAGATCAACCATGAAAGACCTCACCGACCTTAGTATATTACCCAAAGAGGATTCACAATGTGCATCGTCGAACTTGGAGAGGGAATTTGAAAAATTGAACTTTTGGAAGAATTTATGATCTACCTCCACAAACGTCCAACAACCATGAAACTTTGTAAGAGAGAGAAGAAGAAGATGATGACAGAGAGATGAAGAAGATGGCATCAGAAACCGTCGCAGTGAGGAGAGAGAAAAGGACACCGGAGAATCGCGCTGAGTTGGGTAAGGAAGACGAATCAAATGGATTTAGGTCAGACGCGAATCCAATACCTGAGACCCAAACCCATTGTAGCCTAATCGTTTAGCCTATGACCCGTCTCCAGCCTACTTGTAGAACCCAAAGCCCAAATTCCTCCTCGGACCAGTAGCCAAATGTCAATCCAGCCCGCAATCCACGACCCGTGCTTGCCTCTACAAACCCGAGGCCCAAGTTCCCTTGACCCAACCAAACCAGCCCGCAGCCTAACTCACTCGCAGCCGAATCTGTGAACAGAAACTCAGTCAGTAGCCTAGCTATAAACGCGACCGTGAGCCAACCCAAACCGAACCTCGACCCGAGACGCCTACATCGACATGGGCTACTCTGGTGCTGCCACGTGTCCAGTTGCTATGAAAGCAACCCTTCGGCTTTAGCGGTTTGGACGCTCCGATGACGCTTCGGTTGCTCCACTGCTGTTTTAGCCCAGTTTCCACTGTTTCAACAGTCCTAGATCCATTTTCGGCCCCAATTAAGGTAATCGAGGTCGTTTTAGAGTCGTATTTCATATTTATTAAATTATTAGTAATTTAATTGTGAAATACTAATGGAAGGTGGTGAACGGTGTGATAGGAAACAAACTCTGGCACCGTAGGAAGCAGCTCTCAAGGAACGAGAGCTTATGTTTAGCTAATTAGAGAGTACTTGAGCCAAGGCCAACCAAGTAAGTGGCCTTACTATAGGATAGGCTAAAAATTGTATGAGTTATGATTATGTATGAACTGTGTTGTACGATGTCGTATGTTAGTATATGATGATGATAAGTTATGATGATGTATGAGTTGTATCGTATGATGCCATATACTAGTATATAATGATGTATGAGTTGTATCATATGATGTCATATATTAGTGTATGATGATGTATGAGTTATGATGATGTACGAGATATGATGATGTATGAGTTATGATGATGTACGAGATATGATGATGTATGAGTTATGATGATGTACGAGATATGATGATGTATGAGTTATGATGATGTACGAGATATGATGATGTATGAGTTATGATGATGTACGAGATATGATGATGTATGAGTTATGATGCTTTATGATGTGCATAGTATATATATATTTCGATGAATGACGTACTTGATATGCTTGATGCACTTTATGACAATATGATGAGCATGATGATTGTGTGACGTTTACCTTAATATGATGATATTTTCCATATTGAGCATGCTATATGATGATGAGTGCCATATTTCATCACGTCGTTAGATCGACATACGACACAACCTTAAGAGCATGAAAATGATATTAATATAAATATCCACGAGTATGTGTTACCTAGAGTAACAAAGAGAGGCAACGATATTTTCTAAGATAAATCTGCAGTCAGGTTACCGTTAAATAAAAATTAAGGAAAAAGACGTACCAAAGACACCATTTAGGACAAGGTACGATCACTATGAGTTCGTAGTGATGTCAGTTGGCCTCACCAATGCTTCAACTGTGTTAATAATGTTAATAAACCGAGGGTTCAAGGACTGTCTTGACACTTTCGCGATCGTGCTCATTGATGACATCCTAATGTACTCGAAAACAGACCAGGAACACTTCTGAAAAGTCCTAGCGGCCCTAAGAGAGAACAAGTTATACGTGATGTTCTCAAAGTGTGAATATTGGTTACGACAAGTCTTTTTTCTAGGACACGTGGTGAAAAAGGACGGAGTATCTGTAGATCCCACTAAGGTCGAAGCGGTCACAAAGTGGGAACGCCCAACTACGATAACATCCGTACCGAGTTTCTTAGGACTTGTGGATACTATCGATGGTTTGTGCAGGACTCCACTAGGATAGCCTCGCCTTTGACACAGTTAACGAGAAAAGGGGTTTCATTCATATGGAATGATGCTTCTGAGGCAAGCTTCCAGAACCAAAAAGAGAGATTGGTAACAGTCCTGGTACTCACAGTACCTGAAAGCTCTTAATAGTACGTAATCTATAGTGATGCATCCATGAAGGGACTAGGATGTGTGTTAATGCAACATGTAAGGTTGTTGCATACCGTCTCGTCAACTAAAAGAATACGAAAAAAGTTACCCTACCCACGACCTAGAGTTGGCCGTTGTAGTGTTCGCACTAAAAATTTGGCGACACTTCTTGTATGGAGAGAAAACTCAATGTTTTACCAACCACAAGAGTTTAAAATATTTCTTCACCTATTAAGAGTTAAACATGAGGCAGAGAAGATGACTAGAATTGGTGGGACTACGATGTAGATATCTAGTACCACCCTGGAAAAATAAACGTGGTCGCAGACGCTTAGAGTAGAAAGACGGCCTACTCATCGGCCCTCATTACAAGGAAAGTAAGGGTACAAATAGAATTTGAGCAAGCCAGCATAGTTGTAGCGAGCGAGGGAATCATAGCACAGCTGGCCAGACTCATAGTGCAACCTACTCTTAAGCAGAGAATTATTACCTCCCAACGAGAGGATCCTAACGTGCAGAAAGTCCTAGGCCAGCTAGACGCAAGTCCAGTAGACGGATTCTTAAAGTCCTCAGATGAAGGACTATTGTATTAGGGACGCCTATGTGTCCTAGCAATAGTCGTTAAGGAAAGAGATACTGACGGAAGCTCACACCTTGCCATTTTCCATGCACCCAGGAGGTACTAAGATGTACCAAGATTTAAAACAACATTTCTTGTGGAAGAGCATGAAGATGGACGTGACCAAGTTTGTGAGCAAATGCTTAGTTTTTCAACAAGTGAAAGCTCTTAGACGAAAGACAGTGGGGATGTTACAACCCTTAAGTATACCGGAGTGGAAGTGGGAAAACATAGCAATAGACTTCATAGTAGGATTACTCGAAACCCTTAAAGGCTATACAACGATCTGGATAATTGTCGAAAGGTTGACCAAGTGGGCACACTTCTTACCTAAAAAAGGCACATATATAGTTGATAACTAGGCACAACTGTATGTGAAGAAATAGTAAGACTTCATGGAGTTCTAGTGTCTATAGTGTCGAATCGAGATCCACGTTTTACGTCAGCATTTTGGCCCAGACTTCAAAACGCGTTGGGTACTCGGCTCGACTTTGGCACCTCCTTCCACCCCCAAACAGATGGACAAACTGAGCACCAAATCTTAGGGGACATTCTACGTTCTTGCGTATTAGACTTTAAGGGAAGTTGCGCTTTCAAGCCACTATTTGAATGACACCGTTCGAGACCCTTTATGGGAAATGGTGCAGGTCTCCGCAATGTTGGGATGAGGTAGGTGAGAGAAAGCTAGTAGGACCCGAGCTAGACCTAGTCGCCAATGCGACTATCTAAAAAATTTGATCGAGAATGTGTACCGCTCAAAGTAGACAAAAAAAAAGTTATGCCGATGTAAGACGTAGAGACTTAGACTTTGAGGTAGAGGACCAAGTATTCCTAAAGATAGCACCCATGAGAGGCTTCTTGAGGTTCAGACGTAAGGGCAAGTAAGTCCTAGATATATTGGACCTGTCAAAATTTTCGAGTGAATTGGTATTTAGTGTATAAGTTAGCCCTACCTCCCTACCTCTCAGAAGTACATGAGGTAATTCACGTGTAGATGTCGAGTAAATACATGACGGGCCCTATACACATAATAGATTACGAGCCCCTCCCACTCAATGAAAATTTGAGTTACGATGAAAACCAATAGAATTTTAACCCAAGAAGTGAATGTGTTACCAAACCAGGGACATTACGTTCATTTTGGTGTTGTGTCCGAGCAACCATATCAAGGGGGACACGGTGAGTGTAGGAGGATGAAATAAGAGAATAATACCCCCAGTTAGTACAAGAGTTTGAAAATTTTGAGGACGAAAGTTCTTTTTAGGGGTAAATAATGTAACGAATATGAAATATATAAAAAAAAACTTAGTCGCTGGTAATTCCGTGAACCGTACGAAATTGTGTTCCCCGACCCCTCACAACGCCTCCTTCAACCTTCAACCATCGCCACATGAACGTCAACAACCTCCCCAATGTTGAAATTGAAATTGGTCTGATACCAATTTGTTGAAATTGAAATCGCTCTAATACCAATTTGTAGAAAAATAAAGCCGCTCCGATACCAACTTGAGAAAAAAATACTCGCTTTGAATATAACTCATTTAGATAACTCTCACGAAACTTTAAAAAGGGGTATCGAAAGGGGAGAGAGACAAGGAGACAAAGAAGTTCTCCAAAGGTTATTACACAATAACTCAGACAATAAATTGCTCTCTGTTTTTTTCTCTCTCTTGTTCTTTTATTCTCTAGACATTTTACACTATACATAAGACCCCTTTTATAGTTTTTCTAAGGCTAAGTTGAGCAGTATCTTCCTCATTTTTCTGTCTCCCATAACCCTTTTCCCTCAATTTAGTGCCATCACTCTTCTCTCTCCCATAAGCCTTACCCCTCTCAAATTTTGTAATGGTCTTTTTCACAAAATAACAAACAAAAAATCATAATTTTTTTTCTTCTCTCTCCTGCATTTAAGTTTATTTTTCAACACCTAAACCACTTAGAACAACTACAACCAAAGAAGAGACGAAAAAAATTCGTGAGAAGGAGAAAACTGAAGAAAAGCTCCAGCAGGAAAACTCGTGATGTCGAAACCCTCAACCCCACATTTTAACCAAACAGATCAACCATGAAAGACCTCACCGACCTTAGTATATTCCCCAAAGAGGATTCACAATGTGCATCGTCGTCCTCGAAGAGGAAATTCGAAAAATCAAACTTTTGGAAGAATTTCTTATCTACCTCCACAAGCGTCCAACAATCACGAAACTTTTTGAGAGAGAGAAGAAGAAGATGATGAAAGATAGATGAAGAAGGTGGCATTGAAACTGTTGCAACAAGGAGAGAGAAAAGGACACTAGAGAATCGCGCTGAGTTGGGTAAGGAAGACGAATCGAATGGATTCGGGTCAAACGCGAGGCGAGGCTATTCTAGCGAAGTCTTGGACCCTTCGATAGTAGCTTGCTAACCCTAGGAAGCTTCATATCTCTGTAACTGTAGTTGAGTGTTCCCATTTAGTGATGACTTCTATCGTTGTGGATGAAAGAAAAAAAGTAACAGAATGGGAGAAGAAGCGAAGACACACAAATTAATTTTCTTCTTTTTGTGGTGTGTTTAGAACTTGCACCATTTTCCTTATATAATAAAAATTTTACCCATTTCTACTACAAATGAGCAAGCACTCCACCATTCCTTCCACTACTTCCAATATCTCCGGCCTTTTTTCATGGAGAAATAAGCAACAGAAATAAAATAAATACTAACCACTATTTTTTTTTTTTTTTTTTTAACAAAAAAAAAACTTATAAAGCAAAATATATTAAAAAAAGAAAACAAGTTTATAACCAACAATCACTCATCTAAACTTGTTTAACTATGTTGAAACGACTTTCTTCAAGCCAATCTTCTCTCTTATCCCCAGGAACCGTTGTCTTGCTAACGGCTTTGTCAGAATATTCGCCAACTGTTCATCTGTGTTCACATATTCCAGTTCAATAGCTTCAGTTTGTACACATTGGCGAATAAAGTGGAACCTGGTATCAATGTGCTTACTTCGATCATGGTAAACAGGATTTTTCGCCAACGCTATAGCTGACTTGTTGTCAACATTAAGCTTGGGTTTTACTTGCAGTTGACTGATGTTACTCAAAATCCTGCCCAACCATACTCCTTGACATGTTCCAGCAGTTGCGGCTATATACTCAGCCTCGCATGATGACAAAGCCACCACCTTCTACCTCTGTAATACCCAGATTATTGGATTTACTCCCAAATAGTACAACACTCTAGTTGTACTCTTTCTATCATCAATATCCCCAGTCATATCACTATCGCTAAATCCTACCAGCTCTACATTCGATAGCTTCTTATAAACACAGCCAAAACTTAGAGTACCTTTCACATACCTCAATATTTGTTTTACTGTTGTGAGATGTGAAGTTGTTGGTGCCTCCATGTATCTACTCATCACATAAACTGAGTAGGCTATGTCGGGTCGGGTATTAACCAGATAGCATAAGCTTCCAATAAAACTTTTGTAAAGTGTTTTATCAACCGCAGGTTCTCCATTCCCATTTTTGCTCATCTTCATTCTTGGTTCCATGGGAATCAAACAAGGATTGCACTCCCCCATTCCTAGCTTCTCTAGGATTTTTCTTGCATATATGGCCTGACATAAAGTGATTGATTCACTACTTTGTCGTACCTCAATACCCAAGTAATAGCTCAAAAGTCCAAGATCGCTCATCTCAAATTTCTGGTGCATCTCTTCCTTGAACTGAGCTATAACTTGTTTGTTTGAGCCGACTATGATTAAGTCATCCACATATGTGCCGATTATCATTGCTTCAACTCCATTAATATTCTTGTAGAGAGCATATTCCTGTGGACATCTAACAAAACCAAGTGACTGCAAACATTGATCAAGTTTAAAATTCCAGGCTCTCGGAGCCTGTTTTAATCCATACAAGGCTTTACGTAGTTTTAACACCATGTTTGGATTTTCCTTGTTAACGAACCCTTCTGGTTGAGCAACATACACCTCCTCTTCGAACTCGCCATTCAGAAAAGTTGTGTTTACATCCATATGATGTACTTCCCAGTTCTTAAAGGCTGCATAGGCAAGAATTAATCTCACTGTTTCTAACCTGGCCACTAGTGGGAATACTTCACTGTAATCTACACCAAACTGCTGTACATATCCCTTTGCCACGAGTCTCGCCTTATGTTTCATGATTTCTTCATCTGGATTTTTCTTTAATTTAAAAATCCATTTGATGCCGATTACTTTATGATTCTTCGGAAAATCTGTGAGTTCCCACGTTCTGTTCTTTTCAATGGAGAGAATTTGAGACATCATGGCATTCCTCTAGTTTTCATTCCTAGCAGCTTTCTTATATGAAGTTGGTTCCTCTATAGAAAGAAGACAAAGGTCCACTGCTTCCTCCTCTGCTTCATTCAGTTCTCTATAAATATCTTCTAGAGACCTGAATTTTTTCGGCATCGATGAGCTTGACAATGATGCATTTGAGGTATTGTCTGGCGTTGATAAATTTGAGAGCACTATTCCTCGACCACAAATGTCTATTGCAGAGTTATCACCGAAGCGTACCTTTCAAACAACAGATGTGGCGAGCTCACGAAACACCCTTCTTTCTCATGACATATGGTTGCTTGCTCTAGTATCTAGGTACCAGGAATTTTTAGTTCCAATATTGGCTGATGACGGCACTATAGTTTCATTCAACATCACAAAATTAGGGTCTTTGTCATGTGTGGTTTTAATTTCACACGCCTCTATCATCAGCAATGAAGACTCCTCATCCTTTTGCATCTCTATCAAGTTGAGTTGTTCGTCTTTTGTGGAACACTCTGATGCAAAGTATCCCATTTGCTGACACCTGTAACGTTTAATTTTACTTTTTTCAAATTTCTTCTTTTGAGTTTGCGACTCTCCTTCATCTCCTCGATGCCAGTCACTTCTCCCACGGCCTCTCCATCTTCCACGACCCCGTCCCCTGCCTCCTTTGGAACTGCCTTGATCCTTCCATTCTTTCTTTGAGGATTTTGCATTCTCTCGTTCCTTCCATTCTGCATGAGTGAGGAGAACGGTTTCATCCTTTTCTTCAAACCCTTGCAACCTTTCTTCATGTACCTTGAGTGATCCAATAATCTCATCAACGGATTTCGTTTTGAGATCACTGAACTCCTCAATCGTTGAAGTGATTTGAAGAAACTTTGCAGAGGTGGATCTTAGAAGTTTCTTAACTACTTGGATATCATCCACAGTATTGCCGAGCCCTCTCAATTTGTTGACAATAATGGTGAGTTTTCCTGAATACTCATCAATACTTTCTGAATCACCCATCCTCAACGCTTCAAACTCCTGCCAAAGAGTCTGCGTTCTAACTTCTTTCACTCTTTCCGCACCTAGATTAATATTTTTCAACATGATCTCTTTTTTTGTTCTTTATTGTTCTCTTTTTTTACTCCTCATAGTTAATACATAGGCGCATCGACCCGTCTTTCTTTTTCACAACAACATCGGCACACACCAACAAAATAAATTAGGTCGAATGAAACCCTTTTATAGTAAGTCTTGTAGTTGTAATTTTAGTTCCTTTAATTCTATTGGAGCCATGTGGTATAGTGCTTTAGAGATAGGTCCAGTTCCTGGTTTTAGTTCTATCCCGAAGTCTACAGCTCGTAAAGGGGAAACTCCTAGTAAATCCTCTGGGAAGACACTTGGAAATTCGTTTACTATGGATACCGTATCCATTGTTTTCTCTTTTCCTTTTACGTCCACTGTAACCTAAAAATAGCAACTAAAACTTTTTGAACAAACTAACATGGCTTGTACTTTTAACTCTCTAGTGATGAGGACAAACGAGTGTGCCGTTTTATAACTTAGGGCATCTCTGACTACGTTTGCCTTTCCAGGGTGGTACTGGATATCTATATCGTAGTCCTTCACTAATTCCAACCAACGAAATTTTTTTTGGGTGAAGAAATATTTTAGGCTATTGGTGGTCTGTGTAAATTTGGGTCTTTTCTCCATACACGGAGTGTCACCATATCTATATTGCTGTAATAGCCCAAAAATAAATAAAGAAATAAAGAATAAAAATAATTATAAAAATAGTTAAAATTACAATAATAAAAAAATAAAATTAATTAATTAATTAATTAAAAAAATAAAAAAATAAAAAAATAAATCTTTCCCCATCTCTCTCCACTGACCTCTTTCCCACAATTATTTGTCCTCTGCCCATCTAAGCTGGAAAAAAAAAAGAAAAAAAAAAAAAGAAAAACCTGACAAAAAAAAAAAAACAGAAAACAATCATCTTGAGATTTGAGAAGAAGTATTTGAATAGATTGCAGATTTAGAGATCTTTGTCCGTTATTACGGTAAAATTCTATCTGAGAACTCCTTTTCCTTTATAGTTATGCTTATAAGAAATTAATTTAGGATCAAATATTCTTTCCTATCTTACCGTATGTAATAATCAGATCCCATGTTCAATTAATTAGATTTCTTTTTAGCATCGGAAGTTATAGGAAATAAGGTTAGAATCAATATAATTTTAGCTGGCAGATCCATAAATCTGTAAGATAGTGGCCAAATTAAAATTGGCCAATAATATCGGTCGAAAATAAATATAGAATTAGAGTAATATTTATTTACAGATGTTTACAAAACTGAGAATCTATTTACAGAATGGGAATGAAAATAATTACCATGAGGGAGGAGGGAAGATTGAGGGAAGATTTGTTAAACAGAATTTAAAACTATAACAGGAGATATCAGAGGGCATGAAACTCCATTAAATTCTGTCTAATAGTAAATATCATAATTTCAACAAGGTAAATTAGAGAAATAATTGTATAGAGTTCAAACTTGAAACTGATATCATGGGCTCACATAGGTTGGCTTGGATTTCAAAGGACGGAATCGAACTTTCAGTGGATATATACGTGACAACGACTTAAGCTATCCATGTAAGTGACCTTACTATCGGCAAGGTTATATTTGATGTTGACACGTGCCCTGTGGTTCTGCACGTGTCATATATATTGATATGTGTGAATTGTCTGAGGATCGATATGCTTCCTATATGTTATGTTATGTTATGTTATTATATGTGGATTGTATGATAATAATTATGGTACGATGTGCTCTAGGAGATGTTAAAGATAGGGTACGAGAAGGATGCACAAAACGAAATGTAACGATAGGAGTAAGATACGTTCATGAAATGTTAGAGTTAGGTTACATACCGAAGTGCTATGGATAGGAGAGATTGATGAAAGAATACGGTCAGGTTATGGGTAGAAAGGGATAGGTTTGTGATAGATTGATAGAACGATATCGTTAGGGTACGTTCTTGTGACGATATGACCAAGGTACGTCACGTAATGATATGTCTATGATAGGTATAGGAACGTTAAGGCTATGGTAAGTTAGAGAACGATATGATTATGAAGTGTTTACGTTATGACTTGGTTATGATATGATACATTGTATGCTAGATTATTGTGCTTAAGTACAAAATCATGTGAACGTGAATGTATGTTATTTATGTTGCTTAGTTGATGTGATATGAATGCATGTGACGATGTGTGACCCTTGCACGATTATGGCTTGTTGTATGAGTATTGGAATGTAACTGAATGAATTGTATGACATGAAATACGGTAAATTGCATGATACATAACCCTGCTAGGAATATGTATGATATGTAACAGAATGAGAATGAGAATGACATGTAAGCATGAAAACGTGACACGGGGTTATGTTCATTAAATGATGACTGTAGGATTAGTGGGACCTCATGCATATTGTGTGATCATGCATTTGGGGGGATACCCCTATCCCATCACGAGGGTACGGACGCGTACATCCAAATGGCAGGACAACGATCGTTATGCCCTGCATAGCATTGCGTGACGGTTTTAGTTTTAACGGGTCCCGGTGGGCCCCTAGAGCATGCCCACCGGCTAGGGACAGTGGCCCAGCGGTGTGCGAACTAGCTGGTGAGCTCATACTCGCACGTATGGGCTGCGTGTAGAGTATATGGTACACGTCCACGATTACCTGTTAGGATTACACCGTAGGGAAAATGAAACGAAACGAAACGAAACGAAATGAAACGAAACGAAAGATAGGTCCCATCATTTTATTGCATGTGATTGTTGCATTTAACCCCAATAGTGGGGTCACTTACTGAGTATTTCTTTAAATACTCAAGCCATGTGCTACTACATTTTTTAGGTTAAGGCAAGGCATTCCTGTACGGCTGACGACGGCATCGCAACTCGAGATCATGGCACATGCATAGGATAGTGGTATTCATTTTCTTAGACTTAGGATAGAATAAGATGTTTTAAACTTAAACGCTTATTTATTTTATTTCGGGTCTTTTGTTGTGTCGTTTTAAAGATGTTTTCGAAACACGTAAGTCCATGGCTGTGTTTTTAAGTTAAAGGTTATATTTTATGGAATTTAAATGAAGTCTTTCGCATTCAAAGTTTATGGTATGTATACAGTAGCGACCTTAAATTAAGTAGAAAATTTCGGGTCGTTACAATTGCGAATACTACTGCGGCCGATTCTAGGTTGTGCGTAGGGTAGTTTTTCTCATATTCTTTCAATTGGCGTGATGCATAAGCAACAACCTTACAATGTTGCATCAACACGCACCCTAATCTTTTTTTAGATGCATCGTTGTAGATTACGTATCCCTCCGAGCTTTATGATCACATGAGCATTGGAGTTGACACTAGTCTTTATTTTAGGTCTTGGATGCTGGCCTCACATGCGTCATTGCATATAAAAGGTATGTTCTTCCTTGTAAAATGTGTAAGAGGCGAGGCTATTCTAGTGAAGTCTCGGACAAATTTTCGATAGTAGCCTGCTAACCCCAGGAAGCTTCATACCTCTGTAACCGTAGTTGGATGTTCCCATTTAGTGACGACTTCTATCATAGTGGAGTCACTTAAATCCCATCTTTAGACACTACGTGTTCTAAGATTGAGACTTTTTGTAGCCAAAATGCACATTTGGAAAATTTGGCGTACAACTTGTTCTACCTTAAGATAGTTAAGACTTTTCGGAGGTGTTCCTGGTGTTCTTGATCCGTTTTCAAGTATATTAGAATGTTGTTTATGAACATCATAACAAACATGTTTAGACATTCCTTGAATACATGGTTTATTAATTTCATGAACACGACTGGGGCGTTGGTGAGGCAAAATTACATCACTACAAACTCGTAGTTGCCATATCTTGTTCAAAGGTTGTTTTCGATACATCTCATTCCTTAATCTTAATCGGATGATAGCTTGATCGAAGGTCTATCTTGGAAAATACTGTCGCCTCTCGGAGCTAGTAGAATAAATCCTCGATGCGAGGGAGTGGGTAGTTGTTCTTTATTGTTCTCTTGTTTTACTCCCTATAGTTAATACATAGGCGCATGGACACGTCTTTCTTTTTCACAAACAACACCAGCACACACCAACAAGATAAACTAGGTCGAATTAAACCCTTTTATAGTAGATCTTGTACTTGTAAATTTAGTTCCATTAATTTCGTTGGAGCCATGTGGTATAGTGCTTTAGAGATAGGTCTAGTTCCTGGTTTGAGTTCTATCCGAAGTCTACAGCTCGTGAAGGAGAAACTCCTGGTAAATCCTCTAGGAAGACACTTGAGAATTCGTTTACTATGGATGTCGTATCCATTGTTTTCTCTTTTCCTTTTACGTCCACTGCGCATGTTAGTATAGCCCATCATCCCTGTTGGATCTCTCGTAGTACTAGTGAATGGGTGCGAATCATACCGCTTGAAGTCTCGTAGCCAGTTCACTACTCTAGTAGATTGCAAGTGTTGGATTGTTGGGTGATCATTATGACATGCATCATGACCTAAAACGACTCCCGCATCAAACTAGTAATGGGGTCTATTCAAGTCACTGGTGCTGCTAGAGGTGGTGCAGCTTGTGGCGGTACAACTTGAGGCAATGCAGCTGCATCCTTCCTAGTTACTAATCCTTCGCGAGGTGAGCTCTCTTTAGCCTCACCTCTTCCTCTACATCTAATAGGGGGTCTCCCCTTCCTCTTCTTCATCTTCCACATCCTCTAGGTGACATGGTTCTAAAAACCAAGATAATTCTATTTAAGTCTATCATTTACTAACAATACAATATCATAGTACACAAAAAAAAATTCATACAACATTGCAAGCATATAATAGCGAAATTAAATCAAGCATCATGCTGCAATATATAATATAATTAAAGCTCATCAATTTTCATGCTACATAACATTTAAAACATAGAGCCAATCACAATAAATATCATCATGACATTTTCCTTTTTTAATCTTATGCATTGTGTATATAATGGTGACAGAGCATCAATGATTGAACCATGGAACACATCAAGTCTACAAGATCTACGTCATAGGCTAGTCTAGGGTGTGTGAACTGCCTGGGATCCAGCTCGCACGTGTGGGTTGTGTGTAGGGAAGTACTACACATCCAATGTTGTCTAAATTGGAGGACACCCCATGACCGTTTTAACCATAGGTCCTAGATCATTAGTTACACATGTTTGCATTCTTTGACCCCATCAGTGGGGTCACTTACTTAGTATTTCTTAAAATACTCGAGTCATGTGCTATTTCTACATTAGGTAAAGGCAAAGCACCCCTGTACCGTTGACGACGACATTGCAATCAGAGACCATGCCACGTGCATAGGATAGTAATATTTTCTTTTCTTAGACTTTGACTAGTATGGGATGTTTTTCATTAGAATTTTTACTTGCTTTATTTATTATTGTTCTTATATAGTTTTAAATATGTTTTCAAACTCGTAAGTCCATGACAGTGTTTTAAGTTGAAGTAATGTTTTAAGATAAAGATTATGTTTCACGATGATGTTTTAAATGTTTCTTTCACACAAGAGCATAGACTATGATGATGGTAGTGACTTTAGGTTAGTAAAAATCTAGGGCCATTACATGTGATGTACTGATGATGTGATTTATGTTATGGTGTAATACGTTCGGCGATATATACATGATGAGACATGCATTATGATATGATGTGATATGTCTATGACATCATGTCTATGATATGATATTTCTATGATATAATATGTTGAAGGACATGTTATGTGCATGGTATGACATAATATGATGTATGATAGGAATGATACGATATTCAACCCCGATACATGTCTTAAAGACAATGTTGAAAAATGATATGATATGAAGGAAAATGGAAGGAGTTTTTTAGATGCATCAGGGAATGTCTCCTTTTACGATGTTACAAATGCGTACGTCATGAGACAAGAAAATGATCATTATTTCTAACATAATGTTGCGATGATCATGATCATGCCTCGCAAGACACTCGAGATTTGTTGACCTCCAGACGTCTGGCTATGGACAACCAGCTCGACTATGATGGGTCTAGGGGGCGTGCGAACCGCCTGAAGACTCACATTTGCACGCACATCCAATTTTATCCAGACTGGAAGCCACCCCTACGATGGTTTTAATGATAGGTCCCTAAGCATGAGTTGCATGTGTTTGCATTCCGTGACCCTAATAGTGGAGTCACTTATTGAGTATTTCCTAAAATACTCAAGTCGTGTGTCACTTCTATTACAGGTAAAGGCAAGACACCCCTGTAGAGCTGACGACGACATCACAAGTAAAGACCATGGCACATGCATAGGATAATGGTATTTCATTTCTTAGACTTTAGGTTAGTACACGGTGTTTTTACTTTTAATGTTTATTTTTTCTATTCAATATTTGGTTATGTTGTTTTAAATATATTTTCGAACACGCAAGTCCATGACAGTATTTTATGATAAAGTTTTAAAGATTTATTTCCGCATAAGAGAGTATGTCGTGATGACGATAGCGACTTTAGGTTAGTAGAAATCTAGGGTTGTTACAGTTGGTATCAGAGTTCTAGGTTATAGATTCTGTAGACTAGCCTATGAGATAGGCTTGACATGTTCCATGGTCCCACATCTTATGCCCCCCGATCATCATCAAGTATGTCATGGATAAGATAAGAAAAGGAAATGTTGTTGATTTCATATGTTGTTACTGCTTGGTCATTATCAACTATAACTCCTAATTAAATTTTGACACCATTGACTGTATTATTGTTGACTTAGTTATATGTTTATTTTAATACAGAATTGGTATGATTTACCCAGCATGGAATATGAATGTTAATTAATATATTGATAGTGTTTAGATTAGTAAGGTTTGTACCATTTATGGGGAGCTAGAGTTTAGTATTTATGTTAGATGTCTTGAACATAGTTAAAATACGCAGTGTTATGACCATAGAGATGGGAAAAATGTATCAACGTATACTGACGATTAAATATATTCAAATGAAAACGACCAAGAAAACTTGAGAGATGACAGCATCTTATAGTCTGGTACAGATATTAAAAGTGGTAGTGTCGAAAGGAAATTTCGTCACTATGAAGTATGTAAATATGAAATTTAAGTATCGGTGTGAACAAAAAAAAAAAAAAAAAAAAAAAAAGAGCTAACACAGTAAAAGTTGAAACATTGTATACCTAAACTCATTTATGAATGACATAAATGACTTTAATGTGAGCTAAGCTCAGGAAGTCGTGAGATGTAGAAAACCACCCTGCCTAACACTAACTGATTAAACTATTGATCTTGTTGACAGAAGAAAGCAAGTCATCTAGAAGAAAGTGAGAAAATTGAAATTGAGGTTGAGGTAAGTATTTAAGTTCTCCAATACTAAATTGAGGTTGAAATTGATTACAATGTGCCTAAGCCACAATCATACTAAATGGATTCTATTGTTCATGAAATTTTAGGAGAAGACTCAATATGATATGATAAGGTTATGTATGAAATTTGATAATAATTAGATTATGATAAAAGGCTAAACCAAGGGTACGTGTAAAATGACTAAAATTCCCCTATAATTATATATAGCTGGCTTAGGAGCAAAGTGACCCCTAAATGACATTTAATTGAATGAGACTTATGTTACAAGGCCATTAAAATCTGTTGAGGATTTAAACCAAGATTTGCAGTGGTAAATAACCAAAATATCCCTATAAGAATTCTAAGATGTTTTCAAGATCTTAAATACTCAAAATACTACGAAAAGTTATGAGACTCCTTTACAAAATAAGGGTAAGTATGAAAGATTTTAAGGAGATTATAACAACTTAGGGATATGAGCTAAGAGAAAAAGTATGTAACTACCCCTCAAGACACTTGATAAGGAATCAAGGTTTTTATGAGTACTAAGTGACAAGATACATATGAAAGATTTATGCATGTAGAAAAATATTTATGACTCATATGGATTAGGGTGTACTTGTTAAGAATTTTTCTTTAGTTGTATTTCAAGACTTAACAAAAAAACTCTTGAACGAGAACCCGAGATATTTTAAAGACCTCCCGATGAGTAGTGCAATATGGTCTTACGACAATGAATACGTCGTAGGAAACTATGAACACCTAGGTGTAGGTACTTCAACTATGTCACAAGGAACCCGTGAATCCTTGGACATAGGTATGTAAATTGTATCGCACCGAACACATGAAGCTTTGGATGCAAATATTAAGACTATGTCACGGGGAATGCATGAAGCCTCGTGCATTTATTTATTAAATATAAGGAACAAATTAAGGTAACAAAAGTCAAGAGATAGGAGTTGAAGAAAGTTCTCTTAAGTATAGGAGTTGAAGAAAGATAATGTTTCAAAGATTTTCTTTTAAGTTTCAATGTGGTAGTTATGAGTGACTGTGAGGTCTTTTAACTCATTAATACCCACAACTTGTATAATTTAATGAACTAGATATTCGAGAAGGTTTTTAAACTAGTTTGTAATGGTCTAAATAAATTCTAAAGGGAGTAATTGGACAAACTAGCTAATAATTATAAATTTTAGTGTTTAAACAAAATATCCTTAGAACCCTGAAATGTTTCATCAATATTCTTAAAAAATAATAATAATAAAAAATAAATAAATAAAAATAAAAAATAAGTTTATTGTTAGTGAGATGAAACCGTTAATATCTTGTTTGAAAATACAATTCAACTTTCAAACGTTTTGTTAATACTCATAATTTAAAAAAAAAAATTCAAAAATACTCTTAAATCACTTTTCTCTTCAATTTTGTTTTGAAGTCTCTTGTTTATGGACATTTCCTAATATGAATATAAAACAATTCAATATTTAAATAAACAATTTATTTTCAATCTTATTCTTGAGTATTTTTAAATTGGTGTTAACAAATTCGTTCATATACATAAGAATACAGTTTGACTCGTCTACTCTATTTCGAGTCAACAAAGATATCATAGGCTTTGCAGTGTACCCAAAATAAAATGGCGAGACCAAGTTATCGTTTTATCTATTCATATCCTATATTTAAAATATTGTGCATAAAATCATTCAACCACATGAGAAAGAACAATATTACTAGCGAACAAATGAAGACCTTTGTATGTTAGACTAACATGATAACCAACTATACCACAAGACTAAATGATGTGCAAATTTTGTTCTATATTATGATATAATGTTCTAAAATCCAGGAGTAAAAAGAAGGATAAAATTAGAATTTTAAATCTTTTTTTTTTTAATTCTAGAATTAATTGTGCAATATTGGAAGGCTTTTCATTGTTATTTGAGCAATAGGTCCAACTCTTTAATTGTAACGACTTACAAAAAATAATAATTATAACAATAATAAAGAAATAAATAAATAATTAACCCATCCCTTCCTTCATTGATATCTTAGGACTCCTTCCTCAAATATCACTCTTCAACCCCTACTCTAACTACCAGTTATGCTAGAGAGAATAAAAAAATAGATTGGAAAAGATTCACATACAAAGCTAGAGAAAGAATATAAAAATAGCCCCTACTCCAACTATCAGTTATGCTAGAGAGAGAATAAAATGGCTTTGATATCATGATAGATGATCACCACCAACTATCAGTTATGCTAGAGAGAGAATAAAATTGCTCTGAGACCATGTTAGATGAACACGACTCTCCACAATGGTATGATATTGTCCACTCTGAGCATAAGCTTTGTTTCGAGCTTTCCCAAAAGGCCTCATACGAATGGAGATAGTATTCTTTGATTATAAACCGATAATCATTCCTTAAATTAGCTGTGGGACTCTCATCCAACAGAATTAAACGGCTAAACAAAATTAAACGAAAAAAAGAAATCAGATTTAGAAGTAAAGAAGATTCAGTGGATAGAACTAAACACTAAAACTAAATACAGAGATAAGATTCAATTAATAGAATTAAAAACTAAAACTAAATATGGAGAGAAAAGAAAATAAAGACAAAGATTTGGTGGAAAAAAAACTCTACGATAAAACAATTAAAAATTAAAACTAAATATAAAAAAATGGAGATTTAGTGAAAAGAGCTCCACATAAAACAAAAGAATTAAAAATTAAAATTAAATACTGGGAGAAAAGAAAATAACCCCGAGGAAAAAATAAAATACAGACCAAGACTAATAGAAAAAAAAGGAAAAATTCAATAAATAGAATTTAAAATTAAATATAAAAAGAAAAATGGAGATAGGGTGAAAAGAACTAAACCCAGCAAAAAAAATTGAACTTTAAATATCTCGGACTTTTATTCATGCAAATATTCTAATGTTCACATGAAATCTAACATAATCATTATAAATTAAAGGAATAATTTTGTACAAGTTCGAATTTAAAACTGATGTCATGGGCTCACATAAGTTGACTTGGATTTCAAAGGATAGAATTGAACTTTAAATTAGTGACAACAACTTAAGCTAATCAGGTAAGTGGCCTTACTATCGGCACGATTATATTTGATGCTGACACGTGCCCTGTGGTTTTGCATGTGTCATAAACTTCATATGTGTGAATTGTTTATAAATCGATATGACTATGATATGTTATGTATATGTTATGATACGTGAATGATATGATAACTCTTACATCATCATGTGTTCAATGATATGTGTGAGATAGGATACGAGAAGGATGCGATAAACGTAATGGAACGATATGACTAAGATATGATTGACATAATCAATAATATGTGTGAGATAGGATTCGAGAAGGATGCGATAAACGTAATGGAACGATATGACTAAGATATGATTGACATAGCATATGGTTAGGTTATGTATAGAAAAGGATATGATTATGATAGAATGATAGAACGATATGGTTAGGATACGTTCCTATACTTCATGAGACTGATTGTGATCATCTTATTCGCCATAATGCTACGACAATCATTATTCCCTACGGGTGTCCAGCAACAACTCTCAGCGAGTGCTAGCCAGACCAGTAGGCCTAGGGAGCGTGCGAGCCTGCCTAGTGGGCCCACATTCGTAGGTGTGGGCCATGTGTAGAGAAGTATTACACATCTAATTTAGCCTGAACTAGAAAGCCTTCAAGAGAATGAAATGAACTCTTGTACAGTTGATGACTACATTTCATGTGACTTCATTTCATAACGCCAATAGTCGGGCCAGTTATTGAGTACAGGGGTTCCTACACACGGCCCACACGTCACATTAAAGACCATGAAACTTGTGTTACGATAAGTTGCATTTTATTTATTTTGTAGTCCTTAAGTTAGATTAGGACATTGTTTTATTCTTTTTTGTTTTATATAAATTTCACGTTGTTTATTTTTCGTTATTTTTTTTAAGGTTTTATTGCAAATGTTTAAGTCCATGGCATCGTGTTATGAATTATTTAAATGAATTTTTCATACAAAAAAGAAGGAAGATTCCGGTATTAAAAAACTTAAACTAAATATAGAAAGAAAAGTAAATACAGACCCAAAATAACTTGAAATAACTCTATCAATTGTTTTATACAAAATCATAGAATAAGATTTTTAATAAAAAAAAAATATAATTATTAGGTACCTAACATTTACTTTTAACAATGGACCAATCTAAATTATAGAAATAATTTTATTGGGTTCAAACTTAAAACTGATGTCATGAGCTCACATAGGTTGACTTGGATTTCAAGGGACATAATCGAACTTTCATTAAGCATATATTCGTGACAACAACTTAAGCTAACGAGGTAAGTGACCTTACTATTGACATGGTTATATTTGATGTTGACACATGCCCGTGGTTCTGCACGTGTCATATATACTGATATGTGTGCATTATTTGTGAATCGATAGAAGTAAGATTTGTTCATGAAACGTGAAGGTTAGGTTACATCTTGAAGTACTATGGATATGAGTGGTTGATAAAAGAATATAGTTAGGTTATGTGTAGAAAGAGATAGGATTATGATAGATTGATAGAACGATAACGTCAGGGTACGTTTATGTAACGACATGACTATGATAGGTATAAGAATGTTAAGGCTATGATAAGTTAGGGAACGATATGACCACGAAGTGTTTACGATATGTTATGATTATGATACGACATGTGAATCATTGATGTATATATATTGTGATATGATATAAAGACGATATGAAATATGTTATAGTAAGATATGTGATAAAATTGACATGTTTATGATATGAATATTGTGATGCGATATGTTATGGCATGATACGTATATGATGAAAATTATTATGCTTGGAAGCACGAAATGTTATGATTGTGACACACTTATGTAATTTGAATGATATGATATGATTGGCATGCCAAACGACGAACTAGCATGAAATACAACCCCAGCGTATGCATGAAAGATATGATAAGTGATATGAAAAATGATATGGGATGTACGGAACGCTAGTGGGGTTGTATTAAATGATAATGAAAATGAAAAAATGTTGGGACTTCATGCATTATTGTGTTATCATGCATTGGGGGATACCCTTTACCCTTCACGATAGTACGAACGAATACGTTATGAGGCAGGAATACGATTATTATGGTTATCATAATGCTTCGATGACCAAGCAGGAAAATGATCATTATGTTTATCATAATGCTGCGACGGTCAGACAGGGGTACGATCATTATGGTTAACCTAATGTTGTCGTGACGGTTACTAGTTCTAACGAGTGTCTAGCCTAAGGAGCTTCCGGAGTATGCTTGCCTCACAAGGAAGGTGGCCCAGCGGTGTGCGAACTGACTGGTGAGTCCATACTTGAACGTATGGGCTATGTGTAGAGTATATGATACACATCCAAATTACCCGTTAGGACAGTACCGTCGAAAAATTGATTTAAATGATAGGTCCCGTCATTGCATTCGCATGTTCTTGCATTTAATCCCTAATAGTAGGGTCACTTACTGGGTATTTCTTAAAATACTCAACCCACATGCTACCTTTATTTCAGATTAAGACAAGGCATTCCTGTACGGCTGACGACGGCATCGCAACTGGAGACTATGACACATGCATAGAGTAGTCGTATTTATTTTCTTAGACTTAGACTAGGATAGGATGTTTTTAATTTAAACGTTCATTGATTTTATTTAGCCTTTTGTTGTGTTGTTTTTAAAGGTGTTTTCGAAACACGTAAGTCGATGACTGTGTTTTAAGCTGAAGGTTATGATTCATGAAAGTTTAAATGAAGTATTTCCGCATTCAATATTTATGATATGTATACAGTCGCGACCTTAATTTAAGTAGAAAATTTTGAGTTGTTATAAATGAACTGTCCGGATGATCAATAGGTGACTTGTGCATCATTTATACTAAAAAATGATGCAGAGTTAATAGTCGGGGGAATAACCGGGGGATTCTCAGCCAAGATGGAAGTGTGATACAATAAACCTACTTTTAGCTTTTATGTTTAATCTAGTTAATTGTATTAAATATAAATGTGAACGGTTCAGATTAAGTTTTTTTATTTTTCATTTTTTATTTTTTATTTTTTATTTTTTATCTTTTTATATTTGATATATCTAATATATTAAATAAACACTTCAAATTAAATATATTTTTCTCTATTTGTATTTATTTAACATATTAAATATTTATTCCAACCCTTCAAATTAGATCTATTTTCTTAGATTAAATTTTAATTTGTACCCTTCAAATTCTTCTTTTAACTAAATTAAGGTCTTAATTAATCAATTTTCATTTGTTAACTATATATTTAGAGTTGCACTTTTATGCACGGTAGAACAAGTAGTGTCAATTGATATAATCATTACAAGCAAGTCAATCATTCACAATTTTTTGGTAATTACAACTGAGTCAAAAGTTTGTTATACCCCCTAATTATATCTTTCACCTTAATGCCCTAATTCTCTAATAAACCATTTGTCTAAGATTCAATCATAAACTAAGTCCCTCTTGAGCACGTAAGAAGGGTGGGCCCCATTGTTCAAATCTCAAAATCAACACTAAAGGAAACTACTCATCTACTTACCATATATGAGAATGGGTGAAAGTCATCTAGTGTGTTATGAATTATTTAAATGAATGTTTTCGCAAAAAAAGGTCAGGTCAGGTCCTTCATATCGTAGCGACTCTATTTTAGTAGAAAAATAGGGTCATTACAATTGGTATCAAAGCTCTAGGTTACAGATTCTGTTGACTTGCATACGACGTAGTTTTAGTACGTTCCATGGTTCCACCACTGATGCTCCGTCGCCACAAAGTACGTCATACGTAAAATAATAAAAAAAGATATTAAATGTTATTGTCAAGTGTGCTATTGTTGAATCAGTTGTGTGTTTATAATGATATAGTGTATGACATATTTTTTGTACCGAGAGATCCTCACTTCAAAGTAATTACGTGTTGATTATAGATCATGTCACCTAGAGGACGTGGAAGAGGGTGTAGGGGAAGAAGATGACCCCTTGTTAGATGATGGGGTAGAGGTAGAGGGAGTCCACCTCGTGAAGGATCAGTAACTCAAACCGACACAGCAGTGCCACCCCTAGTGGCACCGACGCTTAGAATGGACCCCATGACTACCATAATGTGGGAATCATTCTAGGTTCGGATGCAAATGGTGGTGACCACCCAGCAGACCAACAGTACGCAGTCATTGCGAGAAATGTTGTATGCAGGATTTCAAGGGATAGATCCTCGTACCTTTAATGGTGCCTCACGAGACCCAACAAAGACACAATTGTGGCAATCATCAATTAAGACAATCTTCTTATTAATGAACTGTCTCGATGATCAAAAGGTGACATGTGCATCATTTATGTTGAAAAATGATGCGGAGTTATGGTCGGGGTATAATCGGGAGATTCTCAGCCAAGAATGGAAGTGTGATACAATAAATATATTTTTTGCTTTTATGTTTATTATTATTATTTTGTCTATTTATATTTAATATATCTAATATACTAAATTTTAATTTTTCTTTTAACTAAAGTGAACCTTTTTAGTGTAATGAGCATATGAGTTATCAAAGAGACCTTATGAACATATAGATTATAAGATTCAATGACCCAAAATTAAATAATTAAACTGTTTAATTAATAAATTTTTATTGTTAACTATAGGTCACTCAACTATATATTTAGAGTTGCACTTTTATGTACGGTAGGAGAAGTTGTATCAATTGATATAATCATTACAAACAAGTCAATCATTGCACTTCATACATTCCAAGCGGCATAGTCTCAATATCTACACTCAAGGCTTCGTACGTTGAAAGCTACGAAGTCTAAGTTAGGAACATGCTATATCGTGGGAGGTCTTAAGAGTTTCTTGAGTTTCTTAGTTTAAGGACCTTGGTCCCTTATTCTTGAGTGGTACCTACAAGAACATGATATACCGTGGGAGGTCTGGAGTTTCTTGAGTTTCTTAGTTTAAGGACCTTGGTCCCTTATTCTTGAGTGCTACCTAATGTTTTTCTTACCTTGGTAGTTGTAGAGCTTGTATAGTATTTTTCTTGGTTCTGAGTCTTCAACATTGATATTGGTTGATTGATATGATGGTAGTTGTCAACCTTATGTAAATTCTAAGGTTTGTAGAGCAATAATCAGTTAGGATTTTTCCTCCCTTTTAGAAATTGGTTGTTAGTGGATGGGGGAATGTACTAATTTTTATTTATAGTATATCCTATAGAACCAATTAGTTCATTTAGTCTTGTGGATCAATGTCACTAGCCTTCTCAACATCATTTAGCCTGTACGACGGATTTCTTGAGTGTTCGCTTTTATTTATAGCATGAAACAACTCGAAGCATGGGTCTACTTATTGATACGTTATGAAAAGCTCCCTTGAATCCATTTGATTTCTTTTTTACCGACAAAAACTCGTGCTTGAAAATAAATATAGTTATTGAGAAGAAAAAATGAAACAATGAGATTATGGATTTTTTTTATTTCTACGATTTAGTTGGTTGCTTGTATCCTATTTAAACATGAACATTAATGAAAATTGGACTTTCGATCCCAATTATGTTTCTCATTCTTAGCATGGTATCAAAGCTTCTCATTTTTAACCACTTGAAATCTTGAAAATATCTTTATGCCCTTATAGGCTTTGTAAGAAGTTCTAAGTCATTTAGAGGGGTTTAGACCTTGAAATACTTTAAAAGGTCATGGGGGCATTTTGGTCATTATACCACCTAATTCTTGGTTTGACCTCTGAAAATGTTCCAATGTCATCAATCATAATAAAAAATAATAAAAGAATAATAATAAAAAAAATAAAAAAAAGGGGGCCTACTACAAAGTTTCATAGCATTCAGAGGCCATTTAGATCATGAACCGAAGGTAAGTTGCCTTAAGGGCATTATGGTCATTTTATACCGTTATTTGGTTTAACTACTCAACTTTGTGCAATGACTATCAAATTGCATATATAATCTTAACATACCATAGTATGCTCAAAATTAAAAGTTGGGCCGGAATTCATTTAGTGGGTTATTTTGATGTTACTTAAATCTCAAGAAATTTGATCGGTTGAGGGTAACTCATGGTTCTTGATATTTTTCTTTCATATATCTTTAATTCATACTTGATTTAATGTTTATATAGAAATTCAAGCAATTCCTACAAGTATTTCTTAAGAAAAGTCTAAGATGGTTTCTTACCTCGTAGTTGACGTACGGGACCTCCGTTCTCGAGAAATTGGTATCCTAATTGCTTCAAATTTTCTTTGACACAATCCTTGGGGTGTCTAGTTTCTATAACCATAAAGTTTTCATGACAACTGTGATGATGTTAATATAACACATGTGGAAGCAATTTGGATCTTAGGCACTCTAAGTACATCAATTATAGTAAATTAGCTAGCATGTTTCAAAAGCATTAAATCTCAATGAGTTTGAATACTAACCTTTTGTCGCTCAAGTTTCTTCACGAACCGGTTTCGAACCACCTCGAACATACTCGTCACACTGTTCTATGGTTTAGTCCGATATGAGCTTGCAGAGGGACCTAATGGACCTATAGATCATGGGCTCCAACGATCCAAGATTAACCGGCTAAACTCATTAACATTGTTAACCAACATTCGTTAACCACTAGGACACTCCACTATAGCCTAGTAGTAGCACTCCCCTCACTATAGATATATTTCTGTCCATTTGATATAACCATGATTAGTAAGTCGATCCTTCACAGGTTGTTCGTAACTAGAGATGGGTCAATTTACCGTTTTACCCCTAAAGTCACTTCTTGTTCCTTATGTCTCACTGATCCTCTAATGAACAATTGGTTTGTGGTCTAACCAGTAAACCGAATCCCTCTCAGGCCAATGAGAGGGTGGGGCCCCTTGTTCAAGACCTAGAGTCAGTGCTTAATGGGAGGCCTATTGAGTCGGCGAACTAGAGCCACTCTCACCCATGAAAATCTAAGGATAATTCCGAATAAACAGGAGTTCATGGTTAGCTCAGGATTAAAACCGAGTTACCTAGGTTATCGAATGAAAAGAAAATCAGTCTCAACAGGAAACGACATTATAAAGTGAGAGTGGTTTTCTTCATGGTCCGATCTTATGCATTACTCATTGCATAGGATGCCCCCACTCACATGTCTCCACATGTACAATTTAGTGATCACATTGTTTATATCATATACAAAAGTGGGCCGCATCCATAGTGTCCCCAGAATAAGGTACTCAGCCTTATCCTTATACTATAGATCATTTTGACTATATACTTGAACTTGATCCACTCTTATGTCTCTACATATAGTTCAAGTAATCAAACTATAGCCAGAGTGTTCTTAGTTTATTGGATTTAGATTAATGATCGTAAAGTTCACTTTATTCAATAACAATCTTTACTGAATAAACAACAATAATAACTTTATTGAAAATAGAATATGTTTTTGTTTACAAACTATGAGTTTTAGGACATAAAACCCAACAGAATCAACAATGCAACCTTGCTTTATGCTTCTCCATATTATTTCTCCTCCGTTCAGAGTGAAGATAGATCCTGATGTCGATTTCCTCGAATCTACATCAGTCTGAAAATCTGAGTCAGTAAACCCTGTAAGGATCAGATCCTTAGCACTGTACATTAGCATATAGTCCCACGTTCTCCTAAGATACTTGAGGATATTCTTAACGGCAGTCCAATGAGCACGTCCTAGATTGGAGTGATATCTGCTGACAATTCCCACAGCATAGCATATGTTGGGTCGGGTACATAGCATGGCATACATCAGACTATCGACCGCTGATGCATAGGGAATGTGTCTCGTATCTCAACTTCTTGAGGTGTCTTAGAACTTTGTTCCTTCGACAAATGAACTCCATGCCTGAAAGATATAATCCTCTCTTAGAGTCCTATATCTTATATCGAATCAACATTTTGTCGATGTACGATGCCTGAGACAATGTTAGTGTTTTGTTCTTGCGATTCCGAACAATTTGGATTCCAAGAACAAACTGAGCCTCTCCCAAATCTTTCATTTGGAATTGTATCGCTAGCCAATGCTTAACGTCAGTCAGAAATCCCACATCATTTCCAATGAGTAGGATATCGTCAACGTACAACACCAGGAAAGCTACTGTAGAGTCGACTATCCTTTTATAAACACAAGGTTCGTCAACATTCTGTTTAAAGGCATAAGATTTGATCGCAATATCAAACTTTATATTCCAGGATCGTAATGCTTGCTTCAACCCATAAATGGATCTTTTAAGCTTGCAAACCCTTTGCTCATGATCCTGTTCAATGAACCCCTCTGGTTGAGCCATATAGATACTCTTTTCAAGATTGCCGTTTAGAAAGGCTATCTTAACATCCATTTGCCAAATTTCATAATCATAAAATGTGGCAATAGACAAGAGTATTCTAATTGATTTAAGCATAGCAACAGGAGAGAAGGTTTCTTCATAGTCCACCCCCTCTCTTTGGGTATAACCCTTTGCTACTAGTCGAGCTTTAAAGGTCTGTATCTTACTGGTCTGGTCTCGTTTCCTCTTACAGATCCATTTGCAACCAATAGGTTTTACCCCATCTGGTTGATCTACAAGTTCCCAGACTGAATTGAAGTACATTGACTCCATTTCAAGATTCATGGCTTTAATCCACTGATCTCTATCTTCATCATTCATTGCCTATTTATAGGTCAATGGATCCTCAACGCCATCATCAGGTATGATGACTTGAGTTTCTGTCAAACCCAAGTATCGATCGGGTTGAGTTATAACCCTCCCACTACGTCGAGGCATTCTCAACTCTTGAGAAGGATGTGATTGACCAGGAGTGTCAGCTCCATCAACACAACTCTTGTTGAAGGACCAGCTTGATCAACAACTCTTGTTGTTTTATCAGTAGCTTCTTTAGAAATCTCACTTTTCTTACGTGGTCTTCCTCTAAGAATGTAGTGTTTGTTGATACAAACACTCTATTTTCTTGAGGGTCATAAAACAAACCACCTTTTTAGCTCTAGATTTCTCTCCTATCTCTCTTCCCTCCTCTTTAGATGGAAGACCATGACTGTGTTTTCCAGATAAGAAGTTGTTTTAAGCGTTTTTCAAAGTTTACGTTATAAATGATGTTCATGTAAGAATTATATTTCCACATTATAGATGAACATGAGACGTTAGTAGCGACTCTAAGTATGTGGAAATTTAGGGTCGTTATAGTTGATATCAAAGCTCTAGGTTTTAGATTCTGTAGACTAGCCTACGATGTAGGCTTGGCACATTCCATGGTCCCAACATCGATGTCCTGTCACCATCAAGTACGTCTTGCATAAGATAAGAAAAGAGAAACATTTTCGAACTCGCATGCATTTTTCTAGTGATATTACTGAAATTGTTGTGATATTTCATGTATTTATTATAGAGTATGATGTGATTTGTTGTATGTTGAGTGATTTTGTTTGCAATATGAGACTTTAGAATATGTATTTTTAATAATATATATGCATAGTGATGAACCTTAGACTTAAGAAATGCTATCTTGGTTTCTTGAACCATGCTGCCTAAACCACACGAAAGAGTAAGACAAGGAAGGGGACGATGTCCTATTAGAGGTAGAGGACGAGGTGAGGCTGAAGAGAGTTCACCTCAAGAAGGATCACAGATGGGGTTTGAATTAGAACCCTTATTGCATGAAATGTTTGTAAGCACCCCTTTGGGATTAGAAATAGTAGCTAGGGATAGAGTAAAAATGACCAAGTAATCATAGGGAACCAAACTCTAAGCATTGACCTGATGGTAGTGAACTTGATGTTCTTCGACGTCATACTAGGCATGGATTAGCTAGCCGAAAACCATGCTAGTATAGACTGTTGTAAAAAGGAAGTAACATATTTGCCACTAGCGGGACCTACCTTTAAATTTAAAGGCACGAGTACCGAGATTACCCCCTAGGTAGTCTTGATGATGAAAGCAAATAGGTTAGTCCAACAAGGCGGATGGGCTATATTAGCATGTGTCGTAGACGTAAGAGGAAAAGAAAAGACCCTAGAAAACGTGTCAATAGTAAACGAGTTTTCAGATGCATTAACGAACGATCTACCTGGAATACCCCCTTCTTGAGTGATCGATTTCGTCATCGAAGACAAGCTAGGAACTGGGCCTATTTCCAAAGCACCCTATCACATGGTGCTAACAGAGTTGAAGGAACTCAAGGCGTATTTACAAGACTTACTAAATAAAGGGTTCATTCGACCTAGTGTATCCCCTTAGAGTGCACCAGTGTTGTTTGTTAAGAAGAAAGATGGATCGATGCGTCGATGCATCGATTACAGAGAGCTAAATAAGAGAACCATAAAGAACAAATAGCCTCTGCCTCGAACGGAAGACTTATTCAATCAACTCAGAGTGGCAACGATATTTTCTAAGATAAATTTGCGGTCAGGTTACCATTAAATAAAGATTAAAGAAAAAGACATACCAAAGACAGCATTTAGGACAAGGTACGATCCCTATGAGTTCGTAGTGATGTCATTTGGCCTCACCAAGGACTGTCTAGACACTTTCGTGATCGTGGTCATTGATGACATCCTAGTGTACTAAAAAACAGACTTGGAACACTAGGAACACTTCTGAAAAGTCCTAGCCACCTTAAGAGAGAACAAGTTATACGCGAAGTTCTCAAAGTGTGAATATTGGTTACGACAAGTCTTTTTCCTAGGACAAGTGGTGACAAAGGACGGAGTATCCATAGATCCCACTAAGGTCGAAGCGGTCACAAAGTGGAAACGCCCAACTACGATAAAATTAGTACGGAGTTTCTTAGGACTAGCAGGATACTATCGATGGTTTGTGCAGGACTTCACTAGGATAGTCTCACCTTTAACACAGTTAACGAGAAAAGGGGTATCATTTATATGGAATGATGCTCGTGAGGCAAGCTTCCAGAACCTAAAAGAGAGATTGGTAACAACCCAGATACTCACAGTACCTGAAAGCTCAAAAGGGTACGTAATCTATAGTGACGCGTCCAAGAAGGGACTAGGATGTGTGTTAATGCAACATGTAAGGTTGTTGCATACTCCTCCCGTCAACTAAAAGAATACAAAAAGAATTATCCTACCCATGACCTAGAATTGGCCGCTGTAGTGTTCGTACTAAAAATTTGTAGAACCCATAGCCCAAATCCCTCCTCGGACCAGTAGCCAAATGTCAATCCAACCCGCAACCCGCGACCCGTGCTTGCCTCTACAAACCCGAGGTCCAAGTTCCCTCGACCCAACCAAACCAGCCCGCAGCCTAACTCACTCGCGGCCCGATCTATAAACAGAAACCGAGTCAGCAGCCTAGCCGTAAACGCGACCACGAGCCAACCCAAACCAAACCTCGACCCGAGACGCTTGCATCGACATGGGCTGCTCTGGTGCTGCCACGTGTCCATTTTCTATGAAAGCAACCCTTCGGCTTGAGCGGTTTGGACGCTCCGACGACGCTTCGGTGGCTCGGCTGCTGTTTTAGCCCAGTTTCCACTGTTTCGACCGTCCTAGATCCATTTTCGGCCCCAGTTAAGGTAATCAAGGTCGTTTTAGAGCCGTATTTCACATTTATTGAATTATTAGTTATTTAATTGTGAAATACTAATGGAAGGTGGTGAACGGTGTGATTGGAAACAAACTCTAGCACCGTAGGAAGCAGCTCTCAAGGAACGAGAGTTTATGTAACGACCCAGATCCACTGCTAGCAGATATTGTCCTCTTTGGGCTTTCCCTTTCGGGCTTCCCCTCAAGGCTTTAAAACGCGTCTGCTAGGGGAAGGTTTCCACACCCTTATAAAGGGTGATTTGTTCTCCTCCCCAACCAATGTGGGACATCACAATCCACCCCCCTTCGGGGCCCAGCATCCTCGCTGGCACTCGTTCCTTTATCCAATCGATGTGGGACTGCCCCCAAATCCATCCCCCTTTGGGGCCCAGCATCTTTACTGGCACACCGCCTCGTGTCTACCCCCCTTCGGGGAACAGCGAGAAGGCCAGCACATCGTCCGGTGACTGGCTCTGATACCATTTGTAACGACCCAGATCCACCGCTAGCAGATATTGTCCTCTTTAGGCTTTCCCTTTTGGGCTTCCCCTCAAGGCTTTAAAACGCGTCTGCTAGGGGAAGGTTTCCACACCCTTATAAAGGGTGATTTCTTCTCCTCCCCAACCAATGTGGGACATCACAGTTTATGTTTAGCTAATTAGGGAGTACTTGAGTCAAGGCCAACCAAGTAAGTGGCCTTACTATAGGATAGGCTAAAAATTGTATGAGCTATGATGATGTATGAACTGTGTTGTACGATGTCGTATGTTAGTATATGATGATGTATAAGTTATGATGATGTATGAGTTGTATGGTATGATGCCATATACTAGTATATAATGAATGATGTATGAGTTGTATCATATGATGTCATATATTAGTGTATGATGATGTATGAGTTATGATGATGTACGAGATATGATGATGTATGAGTTATGATGCTTTATGATGTGCGTAGTATATATATATTTCGATGAATGACGTACTTGATATTCTTGATGCACTTTATGACAATATGATGAGCATGATGGTTGTGTGACGTTTACCTTAATATGATGATATTTTCCATATTGAGCATGCTATATGATGATGAGTGCCATATTTCATCATGTCGTTAGATCGACATACGACACAACCCTAACAGCATGAAAATGATATTAATATAAATATCCACGAGTATGTGTTACCTAGAATAACAAAGAGATGCGACTAGAGGGTTGTATTAGAAGAGATATTATGATGAATTTAGAGGGATCTCATGCATGTTGTATGTTTATAAGCATAGGGCTACTTCCCCTAGAGATGATGAGTGTGGACGCACACAATAGCTTGACCAGAGGAGGGTGTTCCTGAGGCATATGACATTAGCTTGACCAGAGGGTTTAGGGGATGTGCGAGCGCCTAGTGGATTGGCACTCGCACGTGTGAATCGTGTGTAGGGAAGTACTTCACATGCAATTTTTTCGAGACTGAAGGTCACCCCTATGATGTTAGAGATAGGTCCTTAAATCATGATTGCATATGTTTGCGTTTGCATGACCTCCTATAGTGGGGCCACTTACTAAGTATTCTTCGAAATACTAAGGTCGTGTGCCACATTATTTTTTAGGTAAAGGCAAGGCGCACTTGTATGGAGGACGGCGGCATCGCTAGCAGAGATTTTGGCATATGCATAGGGTAAACCAAGTCCATCTCGAGCCAATGAGAGGGTGGGGCTCCATTGTTCAAGTCTCAAAATCAGTACTTAAAGAGAACGACTCATCTACATTCCTTATATGGAAAGGAGTGAATTTCATCTCATGATATTATGTTCCCAACTCCCTATTTGGTCAAGTCTCCAAAACGGTAGGCATATTGAATCCGCTAAAAGAGTCATTCTCACCCATGTAAATTAAAGTACAAGCCCTCACAGACAGGAGTTCATAACTCACTCAAGATTAAGATTGAGTCGCATATGATCATCATGTGAAATATTAATCTTCTCAATTAACGGATTTATAAAGAGTGATTAAACATTTCTTGTTCCATTCTTATACAAATTCATTGTATAGGATACCTCCACTTACATGTCTCCACACGAACGATTTGGATCAAATCGTTCGTAACGATTACAAAGTGGGTTGTATCAATAGTGTTACCAGGATAAGGCACCCATCCTTATCCATATACTATAGAGCCTTTAGGCTATTACTTGAACACGATCCTCTTGTATGTCAACCACATGTTGTTCAAGATTACATTAATAACCTTGAATTTGCATACAATGGATAACAATTAAATTGCAAATAAAATAACAAAAATTATTGTTATAAAGTAAATAATTAATTACTAGACTTTCGGGCATAAATCCTAACAAAAAGAAGAAAGTAAGTCATTTAAGGGAAGTGGAAAAGTTGGAAATTAAGACTGAATTGCGTATTTAAGGTTTTCTAGCATTAGGATTAACATTTTGTATTAGTTTTGCTAAGAGGATATAATCCAAGCATGCAGTTGTTTACGGAATATAAGGAACATATCAAGGTAACAAAAGATAAGAGGTACACCTCAAGAAACAAAAGTTCTCTCAAGTATAGGAGTAAGAAAGATAATGTTTCAAAGCTTTCCTTTAAGTTTCAATGTTGTAGTTATGAGTGACTGTGAGGTCTTTTAACTTATTAATGCACACAACTTCTATAGATCTTCGAGGAGGTTCTTAAACTAGTTTGTAATAGTCTAAATAAATTCTAAAGGGAGTAACAGGATAAACCCTTAAGCAAACTTAAGGTTCTATATAGTGAGCATTACACAAATTTCTCAAAGTATGAGTCTTGGATGAACAAAAATGTTTCCTTTCAGCACAAAATGCCATAGAATGTGGTATAGTGAACCATTTTAAACGAAGAGTAGTATGTCCAAGCCACTAATGAGGTCGTGCAAAAGGTTAGGATGTGGATGCATACAACTTGGTGTAGACAGAAAAATAAGAAATAAAAAAATGTTCCATTGATGTAATACGTAGAGAGCTAGAGTTGAAAGTAGGCAACAAAGTATGCTTGAAGGTAGCCTCGATGAACAACATAATAAGGTTCAAATGAAGCACGAGTTAAGTCCATGCTTTAGCATACCTATCGACATGTTAGATTGAATCGTACCTGTTGAGGATATTTGGTAAAACCACCACACCTAAATGGTGTGAAAGTTCTCTATTTATAATCATTTAGAGAATAAAAAATTACAAGGATATGAAAAGAGTAATAAATAGAAGAGCAATAAATGGATATAAGATGTTTGCCTATAATAGAAAGGAAAATATGATACCTACGGTAAGCCATAATGGAAGACAAATATGATATTTATGGTAAGCCGTAATGGAAGACAAATATCTAGATATTTGGCTATAATAAAAGATGGAATATGATATATATGGTAAAATATAATTCAGTACTAAATATTCTTAACACCCCCCCACAAGCTGAGCGTCAGATTTGAACGAATGTGAAGCTTGGATATGAAAAATTCAAAGAGAGGTTGAGAAACACTTTTTGTGAATTTGTCAGCAATTTTGTTCGAAGGAGACGTCTAATTGGGCGGCATAGTATTTTCTTGACGATCTAAAACTGTAGCGGCAATGGCTCCAACGAGAATATGTCTACCCCACAAAGTAGGAGGAGGAAACCGAGAGGAAGAAGGAGAATATAGAGAGAGGGCTATTGGAAGGGCCTTGGTCAAGTAACAAATTGAACAAAGAAGAGGGAGAATAAAAAATCTCCATAAGAATTCCTACAAATCTAACATTAGAAGATATAGAAATTGCAATTTAAAATAGAATGGGAATGAATCGAAAAAGAGTACGGAAATGGAGAAAGAGGCAGGAGGAAATTGGAAAAATAGAAATTGACGGGTCAAAGAGAAAGTCAATAAAGAAGACACCAACAGGTGATCGATAGAGAGCAAGATTAGAGAAAATTGAACGATCAGCAATCTGGTGTTGAGAAACAATCATTGGTTGTGGGCTATAGAGACGCAAGGCAAAGGCTTCAGAATTAGAGCGATGGCTCTATTATGAGAAAAGGGCAAGAGTGAGGAAGAAGAGGGCAGAAACTTGAGAATGCAAACTCTGTGGTGTATTTGCGACGAAGAAAGGAAGAGAGGGACGGAGATGGAGTGGTGTCTGCATCTTGTGGACTGGTTTGCTATTGAGAAAATGAGTACGAGTAAGAATATCTCGAACATATTTTTCCTGGTGACTCCAAAAGAGTAGTAGACAGAGCTGGTTGAGAAGTAGTCAACGCCATAGCAGGTGGTGAAGTTCCAATAGACGGAGAGGAATTGACGAAGACGATGTTGAAGCCCAAAGAGTTGTCCCAATGGATAAAGGAGCCAATTTTGGTGAGGAGGCTGGCTGCGATTTGGTTCGCGAAGAGGCCAGCATGGTGCCCGGATCCCAAAGGTAAATCTCTGCTGAAGGTCAGTACTTGAGATTTCGTATATTTTTTATGAGAAAGCTTATGAGGATCTTGAGGTTAGGGTTTCTATAAAGGATGAAGGACCGATTGGAAAGAAAATGAAAGAGGCTATGTTGGTTAGGGAGAAACCGGTTGTGTTGGAGAAGGTGATGTTGTATGTACAGAGTATGGCGAAGGGTTGACCTGCAAAGGATGATTTAGAGGTCAAAAGGGTGGAGCCGAAGAGTAATCAATCGGCTCCGCCTATGTCCGCCATGGAGACTACCACTACAGCATCAAAGCCAGTAGTGGTGGTGGAGAAGAAGATGGTAGAGAATTTAAAAGCCATTGAAAAGAAAGATTCGGGGTTCATAAACTGAAAGGCTCTTGTACCATGAGAATATTTGTTAAAATCACCACACCTAATTCGTTTAAAAGTTCTATGTTTATTATCATTTTGAGAATCAAATAAATTACAAAGATATGGAAAAATCAACAAATGGATACAAGATATTTGACTATAATAAAGTATCAAATATGATATATAGTCAACTATAATAAAATACTAACTATCCTTAACTGTAATACCCGAAGAAAGAGAAATAGAAATAGAAAAAAAAAAAGAAAGGGAAAAGTCGAGAGGGGCAAATAGGAAAATTTGCCCCTCCAACCACCTAAGGGGTCCAAACGAAACCCCATCCATAATCCTGCAAAAGAGAGATAGTGAGAGAAAGGGGTAGAGAGAACCTAGAGAGAGGAGAAAGGATGAACCGCCGGAAGACTCACCGAAAACTACCGTCGGAGTCTATTCCGGTGAAGATCATGATGCAAGGAGGTGAAGATCATGCAGAGAGACTTTCTTGGAAGGGAAAAGAGAATGTGGGTGGCCGGAGTCCTATTTTTCATCAAGAAGTCGGAAAACCCGCAAGGTAAGGATCTTGAACTTTTCCCAAATCTATGGTTTTCCTTTGCGAATCAAGATCTGAAATCTTGATATATTCATCTAGGAACAACTCTACGCATGATCTGTGAAGAAGTTTGGCCAGACCTCAACCCGAAGGCGGAGATCCGAGAGTTGTCCGAGAATGGTGAGCGAAATTCTGACCTTCTTAACTCGTCTGGTAGTTAATCGAAAATTACGAAAAAAACATGAGGACGTAGCCAGTAACACGATCTAAAACTTTGTCGAAGGAATCATGTCGATCCGATCTACGGATCGAAAGATATGAAAATCGGAAAAGAAGGTTGTGTTTCAATTTTCAGAGGGCGGAGAAGAAAGAAGAAGAAGAAAAAAAAAAAAAAAAAAAGAAAGGAGTCGGCCGGCGAGCAGCGGACGGCGGCGACAGGCGCCGAACGGCTGCGACAGGCGCCGGACAAGCGTCGACCATCGGCGGAGCAACGCAGATCCAGCGAGGCATCGACACGTGTCGCCTGTAAGCCGGGCCGAACCGCGACGCGAGCCGAGCCGACCGGACCGGCCGACCCGCGACTACGCGGAGGCGGGTGCGCGTGCAGCCTACGACTGGCGCCTTCCCGCGCGTGAGCGCGCGTGGAATGGCCAATTTTGCCCGGTTGCTTTCTGTTTGCCAGATTTTTGTCCCGGTTCCAGTTCTAATACTGTTCTTACGTGAATAGGGACCTAATTTAAAGAAATCAGTACTTTTGGACACCTCACGGGCAAAGAAACGCTAGCAAAAAGAGCACGCGTCAACCAGGTAAGTCACCACCCAGTATTTAGGAAGAAATACTTGTAGGGTTCGCTTGGATTGTATGTATGCATGTTAGTAATTTTGCCTTAAATTAGCTCTCCATGAATGAAATTAATCAGATGGATTGTTATGATGTGTTGGGTGAATTATCTGAGTGTTGCTTGTATGCCTTAAGCTTCCATTGTACGTATGCATGCGCTTAATTTAGGTTGGAATTGTGTATTCCGTGTTCCGGGTGCTCGATGGATGAATTCGCCCCATTGAGCGCGAACTTCGTGTTTTGGGTGCTGGATGGAGGCCATCGCCTCGTTGAGCCGGCCTGCCTAGTTTGCATGAATATTAGGATGTTAGAAGACGGTTGCATGCACACCCGTTATTTTCTAGTACCCATTTCTATGATAAGCTTAGAGAATTACTATTAGGAGCGATATGTCGCTCCAGCCAGACTTAATTTTCCCCTAGGAACTTAGCAGTTAACCATGGCAAGAAAGTACCTAGGAGTGTTTATAGATTGCTAGCGTGAGAACGGTATCTATAGCTTCATGGGAGGACCAAGGGTCTCTGATCAGTCCTTACTGCTCTTAGCCATTTCGCATGGGGAATGTGTCCCCACGTCGTACAGCCCATTAGCTGCATGGGAACGAGTTGGGTCGCGCCCCCCCATAGGAGGACTATATGGGCGTAGGGGTATTCAGCACCCCCTAGGCTAGATACCATGTAGTCCTAGATAGCCATGTAAAGGTAGCGCCTCATAGAGAGATACCGATCATATCAGCTTGGCATAAGGAACCTCTAGGTGACTAATGAAAGGACGATGAACCGGTGAAACCCAAGGGGCAAGCCCCAAGAGACTAAGGTTAGAACCCGATGTCCTAGAACTGAGTTTCTGTTAAATTAAGATGCGAAGAGAGCCTACAAGTAGGTGGCTTACTGAGTATAATTTTTATACTCATCCCGTTCTCCTTTATTTTTCTCAGGTGTTCGCTGGCTGCTGGTCGAGGTAGAGGAGCGTTTGAGAGCTGTACAGTCACAGAGGGGGTCGTTCCGGAGCGTCAGTCCCTTTTCGGTCTTTTGGAGTTTTTTGTATTTCATTTTATATTTGCAATTTCTTTTGTAATAATTAACAAACAAAATTTCTCTCTTTTGTTTTAATTCAAAGTATTTTTATCCTTTTACTTTGCATTTCTTTTCTTTTATTTTCCTTTTGTTTGTTTTCGATTTCGTCTTTTTAGTCACGATTCGGTTTTTCGAAGCCTCGAAAATCGGGTCGTGCCATTAACACTACTAACATACAGGTTCCCCTACCACAGTCCCTCTTTACCTTATATAACATATGTCACATATTCATGCTTCGTAAATACATGACCGACTTAATGCACATTCCAGACCATAAACCTTTCCAGATAGACAAGGACCAAAGTTATTCCGAGATTAAAACGCTTTCGAGGACGATTTTTTTTAGAGGTATATGATGTAACAACCATAAAAAAAAAAAAAAAAAAAAATAATAATAATAATAATAATAAAATAAAAAATAAGAAAAAAATTATAAGGGGGTTTTTTACTTTCCATTAACCTCTCACAACTTCTCCCTAAAATACTTCCCCTAAAATACTTTCCCTAAAATACTTCTCCTACCAAGTATCAGTAATTCCTTCCTTAACAAACAAACAGAAAACCAAAATGTTTAGTTCTCTTAGAAGGAGAGACTTTGTTGAGGAAGTCATTATTCATATTTTAATCTTCTTTTTATTTTATTGAAAGGTATTAATTTGGTTATAATTATTTAGATCTTTGTTGGAAATTAAATACCATGATGCATTATGACGATGACTTTTCTAAGATACAACACTAATTGATGTTAATGATGATGAACGTATGAAGGCCAATGCATGCATGTTACCTATGGTGATGTATGAATAATGTATAGGGTTGTGTCATAAGAATGATTTAAAGATGAAAATCATAGGGACCTCATGTATATTGTGTGTTCACCGACGCGTACACTATGTTGACGATGATAACGATCATGCCTTGCATGATACTCGGGGGGGTGTGCTAACCTCTAGACGTCCGACTACGGACAATAGCCCAACTCTGATGGTTCCAGGGGGTGCAAGCTACCTTTGGACTAACACTCGCACGTGTGGATCATGTGTAGGGAAGTACTACACATCCAATTCGTTTGGATTGGAGGCCACCTCCATGATGATTTTAACAATAGGTCCCCAATCATAGTAGCATGTGTTTGCATTCCTTGACCCCAATAGTGGGGTCACTTACGAAGTATTTCTTAAAATACCCCAAGTCGTGTGCTACTTCTATTTCAGGTAAATGCAAGACACCCTTATACGGTTGACCAATAAAAATATAATACATGTGCCATTTAAAAAAAAAAAAAAAAAAAAAAAAAAAAAAAAAAAAAAAATCTTATGTTGGGTAGGATACAATTATATACCCATTAATTTATTTTATTTTTATTTAATTTTATAATTATTTTTAATTCTCGAGAAACATAAATTTATTTTATTTTTTTAATTTCATAATAATTTTATTTTATTTTATTTCATAATTTTATTTTATGAGTCTTTTTTATTCTGGAGAAACATAAATTTATTTTATTTTTATTTAATTTCATAATTATATTTTATTCTCCCCAAACTCTTTAGGCCCAAAAACTTTTAGAATGATAAAAAAATTTGACATTTTGTTCCAAAAAATTGTTGCTACCGAGTTCCGAAAAATCGGACTAGGAATCTTTAGTGTTTTAAACTAAAGTGATAACAACTACACCACAACAACTAAATGTTGATAATGAAAAAATAGTTAATAATTATACATTTAATGTTCTAAAAAATATCCTTAGAACCTCCAAATGTTTCATCAATATTCATTAAAAAAAAAAAAAAAAAAAACTTTTATTGTTAGTTAGATAGACGTGTAATAGGTAGTTTAAAAAATACAATTGAACTAGAAGTTCAGTTAATACTTTTAATATTTTTTTTTAAAACAAAAAACTTCAAAATACTCTTAATTTTTTTTTCAAAAATTGAAAATAAATATTCTTTGATCACTTTCCTCTACAATTTTGTCCCCAACTCTCCATGTACAAACATTTCTCAACATGAATTTACACTCAAATAGATCGTTTATTTTCAATATTATTCTTTTCCAACTCAATACTTTTACAGAAATAAGATATTTAAATGTTAAAGTTTAGTACATTCATTGTCTATTAAAAATTTTGGGATTTAAAGAAAAAAAAAGAGAAAAATTTTAAAGAGCAAGAAGGAAATTAAGAGGAATTAAGAAGAAATTAAGAGGGTATTAAAAAAGTAGGAGAAAAAAATATAAGAAATGAGAGAACATTTTCAAAAGAGAGATAATGGATGGAATATAGATAAATGATTTTTTTATGGTGTAGTCATGATAAGAAGTTTTTTCTTTTTTTTTTTTTCTGTAAAAGAATACATTTGAAGGATCTCAAAGTGGTTGCCTAGAGTCTATAGTTGTGACTCTGTAGTTGTGCTGGTTTCACATTTGTATTTCTTTAGAATTTTTTTTTTGATTGAATCCTTTGATTGAATCCCAAATTCTTTGCCCGAAATAGTTTCGATGGCGTGAAAAAGGTAGTTCTTAGCTTCTCAATCTTTCAATTTCTGATTTGCTACCTCTTTTTGTTCATCTAAGTAATCAAGATCATCTATATTCTACACCAGAAATCTAAGACTCAACTACTTGCCAATATTCTTTAGAGCGAAGAAATTTCTCCATTAACATGCTCTAATGATCGTAGTGACCAACAAATTTTGAATTACTGGTTGAACAAAGTTGCCTTCGGTAGTCATCTTTGGCTGCAGCTGGAAGAGACCAGGCGCTCTGATGCTAAATGATAAATTTAATGTAGCATTAGAAGATAAGTTTGCAAAGGAATGAAATTCAGTCCTTTATTAGGTGAAAAAAAACACTATATTTATGAGGCGTACAATGATTGATACAAGAGAAAAACAAAATCCTCACCCAAAACAGAATATCATGCAAAAGATGGGCAAAAGACCACAGTAATGACCAGATAGTCATAATTACTAAAACCTAAAAATAGCAACTAAAACTTTTAGAATAAACTAACATGGCATGTACTTTTAACTCTCCAGTGATGAGGACGAACTAGTGTGCCGTTTTATAACTTAGGGCATCTCTGACTACGTTTGCCTTTCCAGGGTGGTACTGGATATCTATATCGTAGTCCTCATTAATTCCAACCAACGAAATTTTTTTTGGGTGAAGAAGTATTTTAGGCTATTGGTGGTCCATGTAAATTTGGGTCTTTTCTCCAGGGAATGTCACCATATCTATATTGCGAATACTACTGCGGCCGATTCTAGGTTGTGCGTAGGATAGTTTTTCTCATATTCTTTCAATTGGCGTGATGCATAAGCAACAACCTTACAATGTTGCATCAACACGCACCCTAATCTTTTTTTAGATGCATCGTTGTAGATTACGTATCCCTCCGAGCTTTATGATCACATGAGCATTGGAGTTGACACTAGTCTTTATTTTAGGTCTTGGAAGCTGGCCTCATATGCGTCATTGCATATAAAAGGTATGTCCTTCCTTGTAAAATGTGTAAGAGGCGAGGCTATTCTAGTGAAGCCTCGGACAAATTTTCGATAGTAGCCTACTAACCCCAGGAAGCTTCATACCTCTGTAACCGTAGTTGGATGTTCCCATTTAGTGACGACTTCTATCATAGTGGAGTCACTTAAATCCCATTTTTAGACACTACGTGTTCTAACATTGAGACTTTTCGTAGCCAAAATGCACATTTGGAAAATTTGGCGTACAACTTGTTCCACCTTAAGATACTTAAGACTTTTCGGAGGTGTTCCTGGTGTTCTTGATCCGTTTTCAAGTATATTAGAATGTTGTTTATGAACATCATAACAAACATGTTTAGACATTCCTTGAATACATGGTTTATTAATTTCATGAACACGACTGGTGCGTTGGTGAGGCCAAATTACATCACTACAAACTCGTAGTGACCATATCTTGTTCAAAGGTTGTTTTCGATACATCTCATTCCTTAATCTTAATCTGATGATAGCTTGATCGAAGGTCTATCTTGGAAAATACTGTCGCCTCTCGGAGCTAGTAGAATAAATCCTCGATGCGAGGGAGTGGGTAGTTGTTCTTTATTGTTCTCTTGTTTTACTCCCTATAGTTAATACATAGGCGCATGGACACGTCTTTCTTTTTCACAAACAACACCAGCACACACCAACAAGATAAACTAGGTCGAATTAAACCCTTTTATAGTAGATCTTGTAGTTGTAAATTTAGTTCCTTTAATTTCGTTGGAGCCATGTGGTATAGTGCTTTAGAGATAGGTCTAGTTCCTGGTTTGAGTTCTATCCGAAGTCTACAGCTCGTGAAGGAGAAACTCCTGGTAAATCCTCTAGGAAGACACTTGAGAATTCGTTTACTATGGATGTCGTATCCATTGTTTTCTCTTTTCCTTTTACGTCCACTGCGCATGTTAGTATAGCCCATCATCCTTGTTGTACCAAGTGTTTGGCTTTCATCATCGACACTATCTTTGGGGTGACTCTCGTGCAGGTTCCTTTCAACTTAAAGTTTGGTCTAGTTGGTGGCGAAAAAACCACTTTCTTCTTGTGGCAATCTATACTTGCATAGTTCTCCGCTAACCAAAACATTCCTAATATGACATCAAAATCTGTCATACTCACTACTTTCAAGTCTACGCTTATGATTTGTCCAGCCATTATTACTTGTCCGTCTTTTATCCTATTCTCAGTAACTAGATCTACTCCCACTAGGGTACTAACATATAATACATGCAATAAGGGTTCTACCGTGAATTCTCTTTGACTAACAAAAGGCATGGATATAAAGGAATGCGTAGAACTAGAATCAAATAACGTTAATATGTAGTGACTTAGTATAGATAGCGTACCTGTCACCACGGTGTCAAATGTTCCAGCATCCCCACTAGTGGATGCATACTCCTTTGCTTGCAAGCGGGTTGGCACAGTTCGCTCGCCACTTCCTAAACCTCTAGGTGGTTCTATTGGACTCTTGGTACCCTTCCCAATATAGTATTTGGTCGTTTGATGTTCGCGACCACATCTGAGCATATCCTTGAGCCAGCCATACATTTACCTTAGTGTTGTTTTCCGCATTAGTGGCATCAAAGCTTCTCATGTTTCTGACCCCTCTCTTTATCCCTGGCATCTGTGTAAATGTTGGGCAGGACGCCTATCAGCGTATTAAGGCCTTCGCGTTGATGGTCGATAGTCTGTCCCTCTAGGCTCATATGATTGCTTCCTTCTGATAATGACCGCTGGTTCTCGATGTCTTTCCTCTTGAAACTTTTTCAGGGATTTTTGCCATTCTTAGTGCCTCCTCATACATCTTTGGTTTATGGCTTCCACCATGTGGCAGACCTACAAGGCTAGGCCCCCAAAAAAAAAAAAAAAATTATATGTCATCTTTTGTTCAGTATCCATCAATGACGGCGTAAATCTTTTTAATCTCATAAGTTCTCTGTCATATTTGTCCACTGAGTGTCCACCCCGAGTCAGATTGATGAATTTCTGCTGTTTCTTAAGACACACCGCTTTGGGATAATACTTCTTTAGGAAAGCCTCCTTAAATTGATCTCACGCCATGATTCCCCCTCTTGGATTAATATTATCCTTATTGTCCGTCCACCATACTTACGCGTTCTTTTGCAGCATAAATGACGCACCAGGTACCTTCTGGTTGTTCAGACATTCCATTGACATAAATATGATTTCCATGGACGAAATCCACATCTAAACTTCTGTTGGATCTCTCGTAGTACTAGTGAATGGGTGCGAATCATACCGCTTGAAGTCGTGTAGCCAGTTCGCTACTCTAGTAGATTGCAAGTGTTGGATTGTTGGGTGATCATTATGGCATGCATCATGACCTAAAACGACTCCCGCATCAAACTAGTAATAGGGTCTATTCCAATCACTGGTGCTGCTAGAGGTGGTGCAGCTTGTGGCGGTACAACTTTAGGCAATGCAGCTGCATCCTTCCTAGTTACTAATCCTTCTCGAGGTGAGCTCTCTTTAGCCTCACCTCTTCCTCTACATCTAATAGGGGGTCCTCCCCTTCCTCTTCTTCATCTTCCACATCCTCTAGGTGACATGGTTCTAAAAACTAAGATAATTCTCAAGTCTATCATTTACTAACAATACAATATCATAGTACACATAAAAAATTCATACAACATTGCAAGCATATAATAGCGAAATTAAATCAAGCATCATGCTGCAATATATAATATAATTAAAGCTCGTCAATTTTCATGCTACATAACATTTAAAACATAGAGCCAATCACAAGAAATATCATCATGACATTTTCCTTTTTTAATCTTATGCATTGTGTATATAATGGTGACAGAGCATCAATGATTGAACCATGGAACACATCAAGTCTACAAGATCTACGTTGTAGGCTAGTCTAGGTGTGTGAACTGCCTGGGATCCAGCTCGCACGTGTGGGTTGTGTGTAGGGAAGTACTACACATCCAATGTTGTCTAAATTGGAGGACACCCCATGACCGTTTTAACGATAGGTCCTAGATCATTAGTTACACATGTTTGCATTCTTTGACCCCATCAGTGGGGTCACTTACTTAGTATTTCTTAAAATACTCGAGTCATGTGCTATTTCTACTTTAGGTAAAGGCAAGACACCCATGTACCGTTGACGACGACATTGCAATCAGAGACCATGCCACATGCATAGGATGTTCTTATCTAGTTTTAAATATGTTTTCAAACTCGTAAGTCCATGGCAGTGTTTTAAGTTGAAGTAATGTTTTAAGATAAAGATTATGTTTCACGATGATGTTTTAAATGTTTCTTCCACACAAGAGCATAGACTATGATGATGGTAGTGACTTTAGGTTAGTAAAAATTTAGGGCTATTACATGTGATGTGCTGATGATGTGATTTATGTTATGGTGTAATACGTTCGGCGATGTAATACATGATGAGACATGCATTATGATATGATGTGATATGTCTATGACATCATGTCTATGATATGATATTTCTATGATATAATATGTTGAAGGACATGTTATGTGCATGGTACGACATAATATGATGTATGATAGGAATGATACGGTATTCAACCCCGATACATGTCTTAAAGACAATGTTGAAAAATGATATGATATGAAGGAAAATGGAAGGAGTTTTTTAGATGCATCAGGGAATGTCTCCTTTTACGATGTTACAAATGCGTACGTCATGAGACAAGAAAATGATCATTATTTCTAACATAATGTTGCGATGATCATGATCATGCCTCGCAAGACACTCGGGATTTGCTGACCTCCGGACATCTGGCTATGGACAACCAGCTCGACTATGATGGGTCTAGGGGGCGTGCAAACCGCCTGAAGACTCACACTTACACGCACATCCAATTTTATCCAGACTGGAAGCCACCCCTACGATGGTTTTAATGATAGGTCCCTAAGTATGAGTTGCATGTGTTTTCATTCCGTGACCCTAATAGTGGAGTCACTTATTGAGTATTTCCTAAAATACTCAAGTCGTGTGCCACTTCTATTACAGGTAAAGACAAGACACCCCTGTAGAGCTGACGACGACATCACAAGTAAAGACCATGGCACATGCATAGGATAATGGTATTTCATTTCTTAGACTTTAGGTTAGTACACGGTGTTTTTACTTTTAATGTTTATTTTTTCTATTCAATATTTGGTTATGTTGTTTTAAATATATTTTCAAACACGCAAGTCCATGACAGTGTTTTATGATAAAGTTTTAAAGATTTATTTCTGCATAAGAGAGTACGTTGTGATGACGATAGCGACTTTAGGTTAGTAGACATCTAGGGTTGTTACAGTTGGTATCAGAGTTCTAGGTTATAGATTCTATAGACTAGCCTACAAGATAGGCTTGACATGTTCCATGGTCCCACATCTTATGCCCCCCGATCATCATCACGTATGTCATGGATAAGATAAGAAAAGGAAATGTTGTTGATTTCATATGTTGTTACTGCTTGGTCATCATCAACTATAACTCCTAATTAAATTTTGACACCATTGACTGTATTATTGTTGACTTAGTTATATGTTTATTTTAATACAGAATTGGTATGATTTACCCAGCATGGAATATGAATGTTAATTAATATATTGATAGTGTTTAGATTAGTACGGTTTGTACCATGAATGGGGAGCTAGAGTTTAGTATTTTATGTCAGATGTCTTGAACATAGTTAAAATACGCAGTGTTATGACCATAGAGATGGGAAAAATGTATCAACGTATACTGACGATTAAATAGATTCAAAAGAAAACGAACAAAAAAGCTTGATAGATGACAGCATCTTATAGTCTGCTACAGATATTAAAAGTGGTAGTGTCGAAAGGAAATTTCGTCACTATGAAGTATGTAAATATGAAATTTAAGTATGGGTGAAAAAAAAAAAAATAAGCTAACACAGTAAAAGTTGAAACATTGTATACCTAAACTCATTTATGAATGACATAAACGACTTTAATGTGAGCTAAGCTCAGGAAGTTGTGAGATGTAGAAAACCACCCTGCCTAACACTAATTGAAAATTTTTAAAGTTACAATCGAGCCACATTGTGGATGAGATATTATGATCATGGTCAAAGTTTTATAAATATTTATAAACATGGATTGGAGTTTGAGATTTTTAAGATATCTTAAATTTAGGAATGATTTAAGAGTGATTTGGGAGGAGTCACAATGATTTAAGAGTGATTTGGTTGTGTTGCCTTTTCATATAACGAATGAAAAAATGTTAAAATGAGACCTTGAAGACATATGGACAAAAAAGTGCATTATTGGACCTTCAGTTAGGCTTAAAAGAAATTGACTAGGAGGACAATGTAACGAAGGAAACTGATTAAACTATTGATCTTGTTGACAGAAGAAAGCAAGTCATCTAGAAGAAAGTGAGAAAATTGAAATTGAGGTTGAGGTAAGTATTTAAGTTCTCCAACATTAATGTCCACATGAATGTTGATTTCAATGCGCCTAAACCACAATCATACTAAATGGATTTTATTTTTCATGAAATTTTAGGAGAAGACTCAATATGATATGATAAGGTTATGTATGAAATTTGATAATAATTAGATTATGATAAAAGGCTAAACCAAGGGTAGGTGTAAAATGACTAAAATTCCCCTATAATTATATATAGCTGGCTTAGGAGCAAAGTGACCCCTAAATGACATTTAATTGAATGAGACTTATGTTACAAGGCCATTGAAATATGTTGAGGATTTAAACCAAGATTTGCAGTGGTAAATAACCAAAATATCCCTATAAGAATTCTAAGATGTTTTCAAGATCTTAAATACTCAAAATACTACGAAAATTTGTGAGACTCGTTTACAATATAAGGGTAAGTATGAAAGATTTTAAGGAGATTATAACAACTTAGGGATATGAGCTAAGAGAAAAAGTATGTAACTACCCCTCAAGACACTTGATAAGAAATCAAGGTTTTTATGAGTACCAAGTGACAAGATACATAGGAAAGATTTATGCATGTATTTGTTAAGAATTTTTAGGGTGTACTTGTTAAGAATTTTTCCTTAGTTGTATTTCAAGACTTAACAAAAAAACTCTTGAACGAGAACCCGAGATATTTTAAAGACATCCCAATGAGTAGTGCAATATGGTCTTACGACAATGACTACGTCGTAGGAAACGTATGAACACCTAGGTGTAGGTACTTAAACTATGTCACAAGGAACCCGTGAATCCTTGGACATAGGTATGTAAATTGTATCGCACCGAACACATGAAGCTTTGGATGAAAATATTAAGACTATGTCACGGGAAATGCATGAAGCCTCGTGCATTTATTTATTAAATATAAGGAACAAATTAAGGTAACAAAAGTCAAGAGATAGGAGTTGAAGAAAGTTCTCTTAAGTATACGAGTTGAAGAAGGATAATGTTTCAAAGATTTTCTTTTAAGTTTCAATGTGGTAGTTATGAGTGACTGTGAGGTCTTTTAACTCATTAATACCCACAACTTGTATAATTTAATGAACTAATCTTCGAGAAGGTTCTTAAACTAGTTTGTAATGGTCTAAATAAATTCTAAAGGGAGTAACCGGACAAACTCTTAATCGAACTTAAAGTTCTATATAGTGAGCGTTACACAAATTTCTCAGAGTATGAGTCTTGGATGAACAAAAATGTTTCCCATCGGCATCAATGTCATAGAATTTGGTATAGCGAACCATTTTAAACGAAGAGTAGTTTTCCCAAGTTACTAATGAGGTCGTGCAAAAACTAACCGTGATTCCTTCCTTCAAAACTAACCAAAAAAAGATTTTGTACAATTAACAACAACATTCCAAGCAAAGAAGCATGTTGTTGTCCAAGATTGAACTGGGGACCTTTAGTGTGTAAGACTAACGTGAAGCCAAATATTAATGGTTTAGCTTTGAGTTAGAAGCCAAATATTAATCATTTATACAATTCTAGTAAATTGGCAAACAGACAGATTTACGCGAAGATAGATATGGTCATTACAATGGTTTAGCTTTGAGTTAGAAAGTCACCGTTGGCAAACAGAGAGATTTACGTGAAGATAGATATGGTCATTACAATGGTTTAGGTTTGACTTAGAAGCTAAATATTAATCATTTATACAATTCTAGTAAATTATGTCAAACAAAAGAAAACACAATAGATTTGAAAATAGAGATCTACTACAAATTTGGAATACATGTGAACAAAATTAAAAGGCTAGAGAGTAAATACAAATAAATAAAAAAAAAAGAAGAAAGATTCAAGTATTAAAAAACTTAAACTAAATATAGAAAGAAAAGTAAATACAGACACAAAATAACTTGAAATAACTCTGTCAATTTTTTTTATACAAAATCATAGAAAATAAGATTTTTAATAAAAGTATATGGACCAATTTAAATTAGAGAAGTAATTTGAGAGGGTTCAAACCATAAACTAATGTCATGGGCTCAAATAGGTTGACTTGGATTTCAAGGGATAGAATCGAACATTCATTAAGGATATATTCGTGACAACAACTTAAGCTAACCAGGTAACTGACCTTACTATTGATATGGTTATATTTGATGTTGACACATGCTCGTGGTTCTGCACATGTCATATATACTAATATGTGTGAATTATTTGTGAATCGATAGAAGTAAGATTTGTTCATGAAACGTGAAGGTTAGGTTACATCTAGAAGTACTACGGATATGAGAGGTTGATAAAAGAATATAGTTAGGTTATGGGTAGAAAGAGATAGGATTATGATAGATTGATAGAACGATAACGTCAGGGTACGTTCATGTAATGACATGACTGTGATAGGTATAAGAATGTTAAGGCTATGATAAGTTAGGGGACGATATGACCACAAAGTGTTTACGATATGATATGATTATGATACGACATGTGAATGGTGGATGTATATATATTGTGATATGATATAAAGACAATATATTATGGTAAGATATGTGATAAATTAACATGCTTATGATATAAATATTGTGATATGATATAAAGACAATATGTTATGGTAAGATATGTGATAAATTAACATGCTTATGATATAAATATTGTGATGCGATATGTTATGGCATGATACGTATATGATGAAAATTATTATGCCTGGAAGCATGAAATGTTATGATTATGATACACTTATGTAATTTGAATGATATGATATGATTGACATGCAAAACAATGAACTAGCATGAAATACGACCCCAGCGTATGCATGAAAGATATGATAAGTGATATGAAAAATGATATGGGATGTACGGAACGCTAGTGGGGTTGTATTAAATGATAATGAAAATGAAAAATGTTGGGACTTCATGCATTATTGTGTGTTCATGCATTGGAGAATACCCCTTACCCTTCACAATAGTACGGACGAATACGTTACGAGGCAGGAATACGATCATTATTGTTATCATAATGCTGCGATGACTAAGCAGGAAAACGATCATTATGTTTATCATAATGCTGCGACGGTCAGGCAGGGGTACGATCATTATGGTTAACCTAATGTTGTCGTGACGTTTACTAGTTCTAACGGGTGTCTGGCCTAAGGAGCTCCCGAAGTATGCTCGCCTAACAAGGAAGGTGGCCGGTGTGCGAACTGACTGGTGAGTCCATACTCGCACGTATGGGCTATGTGTAGAGTATATGATACACATCCAAATTACCCGTTAGGACAGTACCGTAGGAAAATGGATTTAAATAATAGGTCCCGCCATTGCATTTGCATGTTCTTGCATTTCACCCCCAATAGTGGGGTCACTTACTGAGTATTTCTTAAAATACTCAAGCCACGTGCTACCTTTATTTCAGATTAAGGCAAGGCATTCCTGTACGGCTGACGACGACATCACAACTCGAAACTATGGCATATGCATAGAGTAGTCGTATTTATTTTCTTAGACTTAGACTAGGATAGGATATTTTTAATTTAAACGTTCATTTATTTTATTTAGCCTTTTGTTGTTTTGTTTTTAAAGTTGTTTTCGAAACACGTAAGTCCATGGCTGTGTTTTAAGCTGAAGGTTATGATTCATGAAAGTTTAAATGTAGTATTTCCGCATTCAATATTTATGATATGTATACAGTCGCGACCTTAAATTAAGTAGAAAATTTCGAGTCGTTATAAATGAACTATCCCAAAGATCAAAAGGTGACTTGTGCATCGTTTATACTAAAAAATGATGCGGAGTTATAGTCGGGGGATAACCGGGGGATTCTCAGCCAAGATGGAAGTGTGATACAATAAACCAACTTTTAGCTTTTATGTTTAATATAGTTGATGTATTAAATATTAATGTGAACGGTTCAGATTAAGTTTTTTTTTTTTTATTATTTTTTTTTGTCTTTTTATATTTAATATATTAAATAAACACTTTAAATTAAATATATTTTTCTCTATTTGTATTTATTTAACATATTAAATATTTATTCCAACCCTTCAAATTAGTTCTATTTTCTTAGATTAAATTTTAATTTGTATCATTCAAATTTTTCTTTTAACTAAATTAAAGTCTTAATTAATCAATTTTCATTGGTTAACTATATATTTAGAGTTGCACTTTTATGGATGGTATAACAAGTTGTGTCAATTGATATAATCATTACAAAAAAGTCAATCATTCACAATTTTTTCGTAATTACAGCTGGGTCAAAAGTTCGTTATACCCCTTAATTATATCTTTCACCTTTAAGTATCACTGATTCTCTAATGAACCATTTGTTAATGATTCAATCATAAACTAAGTCCCTCTCGAGCCAGTAAGAGGAGTGGGCCTCATTGTTCAAATCTCAAAATCAACACTAAAGGAAACTACTCATCTACTTATATATATGAGAATGGGTGAAAGTCATCGCATGAAATTATGTTCCCATCTCCCATTTGGTCAAGTACTGAAAATGGAAGGCATAATGATTAGGTTACGAAAGTCATTCTCATCCATACAAATAAAAGAATAACCTTCATAGACAAGAGTTCGTAACTCACTAAGAATTAAAATCAAGTCGCATATGATCATCTGTGAAATATTAATCTTCGCAATTAATGAATTTATAAATAGAGATTAAATATTTCGTGATTCAGTTTTATACAAACTAATTGTATAGGATTATCTCACTCACATGTCTTTGTTCCCTTCACTTTGAAAGGTTGACCTATTTCTTAACATTCCAAACAAGGTTATATAAATATACATGTCAATTTAAAATGATTTTTATTAGGCATAAATTGACCAATATAAAATATAATACACAATAGGGATGTTCAAAAAACTCGATGATCAGAAAAATTCGATCAACTCAACTCTACAGTTTGGGTTGAATTGTGAACTTATTTGGGTTAGATTTGGTTCAAATAAATGAAAATTTTATAAATAAAGTTGGTTCATGATTGAGTTTATCTAACTAACTTGATGTAATAACGAAGAAATTAGAAGAAAAAAACTGACATTGTCCCACATCCCTTAAGTTAGAACTTGGGAGTTGGCCTCTCGTGTAAAATGGAGATACCTTACTTCATTTTATCATCCCACTTCAAAGGTTTGAAGCTAGTCGGAGAATAAATTTTCTGAGGTCTTCAAGCCAGCATTCTGTTTAATCCGACTTGGGTCTCATAACTCGGACCCTTTCCTTCAAATTTCAACTATTCGGAAGCATTTAAGGTTAGTATGACTACTTTTAACTAGTTTAAATTTTGAGTTTAAGGTTAGTATGACTACCTTTTAACTAATTCAAATGTTCAGAGTCTTAAATTATTTAGGTATAATTAGGCTTAAACTACCTTTTAAGTAGTTTAAATTATTTATGTATAATTAGGCTTAACTATCTTAAAATATTAGAAATATGATTAAATTATACCTTTTAACTAGTTTAAATTTTTAGAGTTAAGTTTAAATTATTTATGCATTTAGTAAGTTGCCTTGGGAGCATTATGGTCATTTTATACCGTTATTTGGTTTACTACTCAACTTTGTGCAATGACTATCAAATTGCATATATAATCTTAACATACCCTAGTATGCTCAGAATTAAAAGTTCATGGGCAGCAAAATTCATTTAGTGGGTTATTTTGATGTTACTTAAATCTCAAGAAATTTGATCCATTTAGGGTCTTAACTCATGGTTCTTAATATTTTTCTTTCATATATCTTTAATTCATACTTGGTTTAATGTTTATATAAAAATTCAAGCAATTCCTACAAGTATTTCTTAAGAAAATTCTGATGGTTACTTACCTCATAGTTGACGTACGGGACCTCCATTCTCGAGAAATTGGTATCCCAATTGCTTCAAATTTTCTTTGACACAATCCTTGGGGTGTCAAGTTTCTATAACCATAAATTTTTCATGACAACTTGAATAGAAGAGGATTAAAATTAAGAAAAATTGAGGGAGGGTCACGGTTCGGTTTGACATGGGGGGTTCAACTGAACTGGCCACGTCATCATCCTCTTCCTCTGTAAAGAGGAAGACGCGCATGTCCAATAGCGCTGCCATTTTAAAATGCCTCTCACCTGCTCTAATCATGACATTGCTCTCCTTGATTTCTTCATGAAACTTAAAATGGAGTTACAAGGAAGAGCTTGGGATTGACTTCATACCTTCTCGTGAATTGTAGCCTAAGATATTTGCCTCTAAAGTTGGTTGGAAAACTAATACTTCCCTGTAGTTAAATGAATTAGTTTGAACGAACGTCTTTAAGTGTGTGGCATTAATGTTTATAAATTCATCTCAATCTACAGCTCACCCAAAAAAGGAGAGAATTGACTTGTTGGGCAACTCGATCTAGGAAGTTTTAGCTCTAGATTTCTCTCCTATATCTCTTCCCTCCTCTTTAGATGGAAGAATCGAAGAACGAAGAAAATAGGGGAAGAGAGAGAAGATATGATCCAAAATTTTGAGTCACATTCTTACCCTATATTCTATCCATTTCAATTTTGTATGAACATTTTCTAACTCCACAAATTTTTCTTACCATTCTATCTTTTTTAAACTTTTTTGATTGATGATGTTATTATTTTTACAAAACGCGTACGCTATGAATATGAAGTTGATGATCATCATCATGCCTCGCATAACACTCGAGATTTGCTAACCTACGAACGTCTGGCTATGGACAATTAACCCGACTATGGTTAGTCTAGGGGGCGTGCGAACCGTCTGAAGACTCTCGCTCGCACGCACATCTAATTTTGTCGGAACTAGAGGCCACCCCTATGATGGTTTTAATGGTAGGTCCTTAAGTATGTGTTGCATGTGTTTGCATTTCGTGACCCTAATAGTGGTGAGTATCGTTAGATCGACATAAGACACAACCCTAAGAGCATGAAAATGATATTAATATAAATATCCATGAGTATGTGTTACCTAGAGTAACAAAGAGATGAGACTAGAGGGGTGTGTCAAAAAAGACATTATGATGGATTTAGAGGAACCTCATGCATGTTCTAAGTTCATAAGCATAGGGATACTTCCCCTAGAGATGATGAGCGCGAACGCACACAATATGATGATGAGTGCGAATGCGCATAGATGAGGGTGTTCATGAGGCGCATGACACTGTGGGGTTACGCTAACCTCAAAACATCACTACAGATTAGCTTGACCAGAGGGTCCAGGGGGTGTGTGAGCGCCCTAGAGATTCACAATCGCACATGTGAATAGTGTGTAGGAAAGTACTACACATCCAATTTGTCCGAGACTGGAGGCCACCCCTATGATGTTAGAGATAGGTCTCTAAATCATGATTGCATGTGTTTGCATTTGCATGACCCCCTATAGTTGGGCCACTTACTGAGTATTCTTCGAAATACTCTGGTCGTGTGCCATATCATTTTTTAGGTAAAGGCAAGGCGCACTTGTATGGAGTACGGCGACATCGCAAGCAGAGACTGTGGCACGTGCATGTGGTAGATTCATATTTAAATTTCGGTTTAGGTTAGAATAGGTTGTTATGCATTTCATTGTTTTAAATAACTTCGTATTGCTCTTATTTTCTCTAAATTTTAGTATTTTGTATTTAAATACGTAAGACCATGACTGTGTTTCCAGATAAGATGTTGTTTTAAGCGTTTTTCAAAGTTTACATTATAAATGATGTTCATGTAAGAGTTATATTTCCACATTATAGAGGAGCATGAGACGTTAGTAGCGACACTATGTAAAAATTTAGGGTCGTTACAGTTGATATCAAAGCTCTAGGTTTTAGATTCTGTAGACTAGCCTACGATGTCGGCTTGACACATTCCATGGTCACAACGTCGATGTCTCGTCACTGTTAGGTACGTCTTGCATAAGATAAGAAAAGAGAAACATTTTCGAACTCGCATGCATTTTTCTGTTGATATTACTGAAATTGTTGTGATATTTCATATATTTATTATAGAGTATGATGTGATTTGTTGTATGCTGAGTAATTTTGTTTGCAATATGATGTGACTTTAGTATATGTATTTTTATTAATATATATGCATAGTGGTGAACCTTAGATTTAAGAGATGCTATCTTGGTTTCTAGAACCATGCTGCCTAGACCACGCAAAAGAGTAAGACAAGGAAGGCGATGATCTCCTATTAGAGGTAGAGGGCGAGGTGAGGCTGAAGAGAGTCCACCTCAAGAAGGATTAGAGACGGGGTTTGAATTAAATCCCTTATTGCATGAAATGTCTGTATGCACCCCTTCGGGGGTAGACTTAGTAGCTAGGGATAGAGTAAAGAATGACCAAGTAATCATAGGTAGTCTCGATGATGAAAGCAAAGAGGTTAGTCCAACAAGACGGATGGGCTATATTAGCATTTGTCGTATACGTAAGAGGAAAACAAAAGACTATAGAAAACGTGCCAATAGTAAACGAGTTCCCAGATGTATTTCCGGATGATCTACCTGGAATACCCCCTTCATGAGCAATCGACTTCGTCATCGAACACAAGCTAGGAACTAGGCCTATTTTCAAAGCACCTTATCACATGGTGCTAGCAGAGTTGAAGGAACTCAAGGCATAATTACAAGACTTACTGAATAAAGGGTTCATTCGACCTAGCGTATCCCCCTAGAGTGCGCCAGTGTTGTTTGTTAAGAAGAAAGATGGATCGATGCGTCTATGCATCAATTAAAGAGAGCTAAATAAGAGAACCATAAAGAACAAATACCCTCTGCCTAGAATGGAAGACTTATTCGATCAACTCAGAGAGGCAACAATATTTTCTAAGATAAATCTGCGGTCAGGTTACCATTAAATAAAGATTAAAGAAAAAGACATACAATAGACAGCATTTAGGACGAGGTACGATCACTATGAGTTAGTAGTGATGTCATTTGGCCTCACCAATGCTCCAACTGTGTTAATAATGTTAATGAACCGAGGGTTCAAGGATTGTCTTGACACTTTTGTGATCGTGCTCATTGATGACATCCTAGTGTACTCGAAAATAGACCAGGAACACTTCTGAAAAATCCTAGCGACTCTAAGAGAGAACAAGTTATACGCAATGTTCTCAAAGTGTGAATATTGGTTACGACAAGTCTTTTTCCTAGGACACATCGTGACAAAGGACGGAGTATCCGTAGATCCCATTAAGGTCGAAGCGATCACAAAGTGGGAACGCCCAACTACGATAACATCAGTACAGAGTTTCTTAGGACTTGCAGGATACTATCGATGGTTTGTGCAGGACTCCACTAGGATAGCCTCGCCTTTGACACAGTTAATGAGAAAAGGGGTTTCATTCATATGGAATGATGCTTGTGAGGCAAGCTTCCAAAACCAAAGAGAGAGATTGGTAACAGTCCAGGTACTCATAGTACCTGAAAGCTCCGAAGGGTACGTAATCTATAGTGATGCATCCATAAAGGGACTAGGATGTGTGTTAATGCAACATGTAAGGTTGTTGCATACTCGTCCCGTCAACTAAAAGAATACGAAAAAAATTACCCTACCCACGACCTAGAGTTGACAGTTGTAGTGTTCGCACTAAAAATTTGGCGACACTTCTTGTATGAAGAGAAACTCAAAGTTTTTCCAACCACAAGAGTTTAAAATATTTCTTCACCTATTAAGAGTTAAATATGAGGGAGAGAAGGTGACTAGAATTGGTGGGACTACGATGTAGATATCCAGTACCACCCTAGAAAAACAAACGTGGTCGCAGACTTAGAGTAGAAAGACGGCCTACTCGTCAACCCTCATTACAAGGAAAGTAAGGGTACAAATAGAATTTGAGCAAGGCAGCATAGCTGTAGCGAGCGAGGGAATCATAGCACAGCTGGCCAGACTCATAGTGCAACCTACTCTTAAGCAGAGAATTATTACCTCCCAACGAGAGGATCCTAATGTACAGAAAGTCCTAGGCAGCTAGACAAAAGTCCAGTAGACGGATTCTCAAAGTCCTCAGATGAAGAACTATTGTATCAGGGATGCCTATGTGTCCTGGCAATAGAGGAGTTAAGAAAGAGATACTGACGGAAGCTCACACCTTGCCATTAGCCATGCACCAGGAGGTACTAAGATGTACCAAGATTTCAAAAAACATTTTGGTGGAGGATAAGGAACTTTAGGGGTAAAACAACATAAGGAACAAGAAGTAACTTTAGGGGTAAAACGGTAAATTGACCTAGCTCTAGTTACGAACAACCTGTGAAGGATCGACCTACTAATCATGGTTATATCAAATGGACAGAAATATATCTATAGTGAGGGGAGTGCAACTACTAGGCTATAGTGGAGTGTCCTAGTAGTTAACGAATGTTGGTTAACAAGGTTAATGAGTTTAGCCGGTTAATCTTGGATCGTTGGAGCCCATGATCTATACGTCCATTAGGTCCCTCTGCTAGCTCATATCGGACTAAACCATAGAACAGTCTGACGAGTGAGTTCGAAGTGTTCGAATTCAAATTAGGGAACATGCGCTACATATATATGATATATTTAACCGCATTTTTGTTTTATTTACGAATTAAACAAAAGGAGAGAATCTGAGATATTTAAATAAGATTTAAATATCTTAATCAATTATGTGTCGGAGTTGATTGGGATTGGCATTTGAATTAATATTAAATATTAATTAAATAGTTTAATTAATCATTTAATGTTACTTTAATTTGAAATTCATTATTCAAATTAATTGTTGAATTAAAATGAAGAAAGTCAAAATGTTGACTTCATTTAATGGAAAAATCCATGTTAGTGGAATTTTGAGTGTCAAAATTTGGTTAACTCAAACATGCATGCTTGCCACATAATCCCAAACATTTGAGTGGAATTTTAAGCGTCAAAATTTGGTGATCTCAAATTTGCATGAACATGCAAACATGACTCTTTAAATAGAGTGATCATGGTACATGGGAGGTCTTCTTCTTCTTGGTGAAAAACCATGACAAAAGCCTCTCACAAACACACTCTTCATATATACAAAATCCCTCCCAAGTTTAGTCACTCACCGGATTCCACAATCCCGTTCTAAGGTCGAAGGATAGTGGAGAAGATACTAGTAGTTGTTCGAAACCGGTTCGTGAAGAAAAAGAAGTTTGAACTACAAAAGGTTAGTATTCAAACTCATTAAGTTTTAATACTTATGAACATGCTAGTTATTTACTATAATTGATGTTCTAAAAGTGCCTAAGATCCAAATTGCTTCCGCGTGTGTTATATTAGCACCATCAATGTTATGTATATGTTATGATACGTGAATGATGGTTAGGATACGTTCCTATAACGGTATGACTCGGATTCGTAAATAAAACGATATGGTTAGGATGTGTTCCTATAACGGTAAGACTAGCATACATTCATGAAACGACGTGAACTAAGATATGCATATGGAAATGATATGACTAGCATAAAATACAATCTCGACGTATGCATGAAAGTATGATAAACGATATGAGAAATGATATGAAAAACGATATGATATGTTCGCTAGAGGGATTGTATTAAACAATAATAAAAATGAAAAAAAAAATGTACCCCCCTTAACGGGTGTCCGGGGCACTGAGAGCTACTAGAGAATGAAAGAAGGGTTAGGTCCTTGTACGTTATGATGATAGGTCCCGTAATTGTAAGTTAAGGTGAGTGGAAGAGTCACTCAAGTGACTATGAGTCAAGTCATATAATGTAGTTTTATGTTGACTACAAAGGGAGTCAAACCCACAACCTTCTAATCCAAAGTTAGACACACTAATCCACTACCTTATGCAATCATTTTTCAAAGTTTATGCAAATACATTAATATAAATATATATTTTTATACTTTTATGTTTGAATTCCTACTTATCATACTCTGATGGAAAGTATGGGGACCTGATGCATAATTGTGTGTTCATGTGTATCGAGATACTGCCCCATTATGATGAGCACGGACCCGTACTTCATGAGACTGATTGTTATCATCTTGTTCGCCATAATGCTACGACAATCACTATTCCCTACGGGTGTCCAGCAACAACTCTTAGAGAGTGCTAGCCAGACAAGTAGGCGTAGGGAGCGTGCGAGCCTGCCTAGTGGGCCCATGTTCGTAGGTGTGGGCCATGTGTAGAGAAGTATTACACATCTAATTTAGCCTGAACTAAAAAGCCTTCAAGAGAATGAAATGAACTCTTGTACAGTTGATGACTACATTTCATGTGACTTCATTTCATAACGCCAATAGTCGGGCCACTTATTGAGTACAGGGGTTCCTACACACGGCCCACAAGTCACATTAAAGACCATGGAACTTGTGTTACGATAAGTTGCATTTATTTATTTTGTAGTCCTTAAGTTAGATTAGGACATTGTTTTATTCTTTTTTTGTTTTATATAAATTTCATGTTGTTTATTTTTCGCTATTTTTTTTAAGGTTTTATTGCGAATGATTAAGTCCATGACATGGTGTTATGAATTATTTAAATGAATTTTTCACACAAAAAAGGTCATGTCATGCATATCGACTCTATTTGAGTAGGAAAAAAAATGTTATTGTTGAGTGTTCTATTGTTGACTGAGTCATTTGTCTATCATGAGTAATTATGTGTTGACTATAGATCATGTCACCTAGAGAATGTGGAAGAGGACGTACGGAAAAAAGACGCCCCCTGTTAAAGGACGGGGTAGGGGTAGAGGGAGTCCACCTCCAGCGACGCACCGGCTACTTGAATGGACCCCATGACGACCCTTATTTTCGAATCATTCTACGTTGTGATGCAAACGATGGTGACCACCCAACAGACCAACAGTACGCAGTCCATGCGAGAAGCAAGGTATGCGAGATTTCAAGCGATAGATTCTCACACCTTTAATGGTGCCTTAGGTGACCCAACAAAGGTACAATTGTCAAAATGGTCCATTGAGACAATTTTCCTATTAATGATGTAATAGTCTAAAAAATCATAAATAAATAAACAAATAAAAACAATTATAAAATAAGATTAGGTTATAAAAAAATAATAATAAATAAACAAAAAAAAGAAGGAACAACCCTCTCACTAACCTCTTATGTCTTTCCTAAGTAATCTCTTTCCTCAGTTATCTCTCCTCAACCCATCCCTTGCCGAGAAAGTCACCATTGGAAAAAAAAGAACAGAAAAACAACAATTGTTAGATTTACTTATGAAAAAATGAGAACCGCTCTTACCCAGTTGAGATTCACCTATAGAGAGATTTACATGAAGATAGATATGGTCATTAAGGTATATATTAAATCTTCATTTCTCTTATCCTATTTCTTTTTTTAGAAATCACCCTACTGTAGTTAGATCTTCATTAAATAATTACAATGGTTTAGGTTTGAGTTAGAAACTAAACGTTAATCATGTCAAACAAAAGAAGGTGGAGTATGCTCGTCTAACAAGGAAGGTGGCCCAACGGTGTGCGAACTGACTGGTGAGTCCATACTTGCACGTATGGGCTATGTGTAGAGTATATGATACACGTCCAAATTACCCGTTAGGACAGTACCGTAGGAAAATGGATTTAAATGTAGGTCCCGTCATTGCATTCGCATGTTCTTGCATTTAACCCCCAATAGTGAGGTCACTTACTGAGTATTTCTTAAAATACTCAAGCCACGTGCTACTTTATTTCAGATTAAGGCAAGGCATTCTTGTATGGCTGACGACGACATCGCAACTCGAGACTATGACACATGCATAGAGTAGTCGTATTTATTTTCTTAGACTTAGACTAGGATAGGATGTTTTTAATTTAAACGTTCATTTATTTTATTTAGCCTTTTGTTGTGTTGTTTTTAAAGGTGTTTTCGAAACACGTAAGTCCATGACTGTGTTTTAAGCTGAAGGTTATGATTCATGAAAGTTTAAATGAAGTATTTCCGCACTCAATATTTATGATATGTATACAGTCGCAACCTTAAATTAATTAGAAAATTTTGAGTCGTTATAAATGAACTGTCTGGATGATCAAAAGGTGACTTGTGCATCGTTTATACTAAAAAATGATGCGGAGTTATAGTCGGGGGATAACCGGGGGATTCTCAGCCAAGATGGAAATGTGATACAATAAACCTACTTTTAGCTTTTATGTTTAATCTAGTTAACATATTAAATATTAATGTGAATGGTTCGATTAAGTTTTTTTTTTTTTTTTTTTTTTTTTTTTATCTTTTTATATTTAATTATCTAATATATTAAATAAACACTTCAAATTAAATATATTTTTCTCCATTTGTATTTATTTAACATATTAAATATTTATTCCAACCCTTTAAATTAGATCTATTTTCTTAGATTAAATTTTAATTTATACCCTTCAAAATTTTCTTTTAACTAAATTAAGGTTTTAATTAATCAATTTTCATTCGTAAACTATATATTTAGAGTTGCACTTTTATGCACGGTAGAACAAGTTGTGTCAATTGATATAATCATTACAAGCAAGTCAATCATTCACAATTTTTTCGTAATTACAGCTGGGTCAAAAGTTCGTTATTGCCCTCAATTATATCTTTCACCTTAATACCACTGATTCTCTAATGAACCATTTGTTTCTGATTCAATCATAAGCTAAGTTCCTCTCGAGCCCGTAAGAGGGGTGGGCCCCATTGTTCAAATCTCAAAATCAACACTAAAGGAAACTACTCATCTACTTACCATATATGAGAATGGGTGAAAGTCATCTCGTGAAATTATGTTCCCATCTCCTGTTTTGTCAAGTACTGAAAATGGCATGCATAATAATTAGGTTACGAAAGTCATTCTCACCCATACAAATAAAAGGATAACCCTCATAGACAAGAGTTCATAACTCAATAGGAATTAAAATCAAGTCGCATATGATCATTGGAGAAATGTTAATCTTCTCAATTAATGAATTTATAAATAGAGATTAAATATTTAGTGATTCAGTTTTATACAAACTAATGGTATAGAAATATTTAGTGATTCAGATTAAATAGTTAGTTTTATACAAACTAACTCACATATCTTTGTTCCCTACACTTTGAAAGGTTGACCTATTTCTTAACATACCAACCAAGGTTATATAAATATACATGTCAATTTAAAATGATTTTTATTAGGCATAAATTGACCAATATAAAATATAATACACAATAGGGATGTTCAAAAAACTCGATGATCAGAAAAATTCGATCAACTCAACTCTATAGTTTGGGTTGGATTGTGAACTTATTTGGGTTGGATTTGGTTCAAATAAATGAAAATTTTATGAATAAAGTTGGTTCATGATTGAGTTTATCTAACTAACTTGATGTAATAACCAAAAAATTAGAAGAAAAAAAATGACATTGTCTCACATCCCTTAAGTTAGAAGTAGGCCTCCCGTGTAAAATGGAGACACCTTACTTCATTTTATCATCCCACTTGAAAGGTTTGAAGCCAGTCGGAGAATACATTTTATGAGGACTTCAAGCCAGCATTCTGTCTAATCCGACTTGGGTCTCATAACTCGGACCCTTTCCTTCTAAGGTCTCATAACTCGGACCCTTTCCTTCTAATTTCAACAATTCGAAAGCATTTAAGGTTAGTATGACTACCTTTTAACTAATTCAAATTTTGAGTTTAAGGTTAGTATGACTACCTTTTAACAATTCAAATTTTAAGAGTCTTAAATTGTATAATTAGGCTTAGCTATCTTAAAATATTAGAAATATAATTAAATTATATCTTTTAACTAGTTTAAATTTTTAGAGTTAAGTTTAAATTATTTATGTATAATTAGACTTAAACTAGTTTAAAATAACCGGAGTATATTTAAATTATTTTATGTAAAATTAAGCTTAGTTATGCAAGATTGTTCTCCCAAAAAAAAAATATATATAAATTTTAATGTTTTAAAAAATAGCCGTAGGAATTTTTCATAAAAGTTTTCCACTATCCTATGGTATTGCTCGAACTAGAAAACTTTAATATGTTAGAAACTTTAATATGTTAGACTAACATGATAAACCAACTACACCACAACATTATGATATACTAATTTATAAATACAAATTTATTCTATATTATGATATAATGTTATAAAACCCACCGGAGTAAAAAGAAAAAAGAAAGATAAAATTAGAATTTCAAATCTCTATATTTTTTTTCTAGAATTGATTGAATAGTATTTATATCCTACTTTTAGCAATACATGAAGCTCTTTAATCTTAATATTGGCTTCTAAAAAGTTGACTACTTATTAGGGACAACTATACAACTCAGAAAATTAATGTCTGGACCCTTTCAATAGAAGCAAATTAGATAATGGTTAGTTTTAATCAACCATATGGTGAGAGTTAAAACCACTTAAAACTGGTCTTTAGATAATGAAAGACACTATGGATTTGGGAGTTCTTTATTGAAAAGAGGATAATCGAGAGTTAATAACATATACTAACATGATTATTCACTATGCTATGCAGTAATTTTTAAAAGTTTATGCTTATACTTTAATATAAATATATATTTTTATACTTCTACGTTTGAATTTCCACCTATCATACTATGATAGAAAGTATGGAGACTTGATCAATAACTGTGTTCACGTGCATCGAGATACTTCTTCATTATGGTGAGTACGGACACGTAGACCATGATACTGATTATGACCATCATGTTCGTCATAATGCTACGACGACTGCTATTCTCTCTAGGTGTCAAGCAATAGCGCATTAGCGAGTGCTAGCCCGACCAGCAGGCCTAGGAGGCGTACGAGCCCATCTTGTGGATTCACGTTCGCACGTGTGGGCCATGTGTACAGAAGTATTATACATGATGTTTTTAATGATAGGTCCCACCATGTTGTATGTGACTCCATTTCATAACCCCGATTTCAGAACCATGGAACTTGTGTTACGATAAGTTGTATTTTATTTATTTTGTAGTCCTTAAGTTTGATTAGGGCATCATTTTAATGCTTTTTTGTTTTATACAAATTTCATGTTGTTTATTTTTAGTTGTTTTGTTTTAAGGTTTTATTATGTATGTTTAAGTCTATGACATCGTGTGTTATGAATTATTTAAATGAATGTTTTCGCAAAAAAATGTCAGGTCAGGTCATTCACATCGTAGCGACTCTATTTTAGTAGAAAAATAGGGTCATTACAATTGGTATCAAAGCCCTACGTTACAGATTCTGTTGTCTAGCATACGAGGTAGTGTTAGTACGTTCCATGGTCCCACTGCAGATAGTCCGTCGCCGTCAAGTACGTCATACGTAAATTAATAAAAAAAGATATTGAATGTTATTGTCAAGTGTGATATTGTTGAATCAGTCGTGTGTTTTTAATGATATAGTGTATGACATATTTTTTGTACCGAGAGATCCTCACTTAAGAGTAATTACGGGTTGATTATAGATCATGTCACCTAGAGGACGTGGAAGGGGGTGTAGGGGAAGTAGATGACCCCCTCTTAGAGGATGGGGTAGAGGTAGAGGGAGTCCACCTCGTGAAGGATCAGTAACTCAAACCGACACAACAATGCCACCCCTAGTGGCACCGACGTCTAGAATGGACCCTAAGACTACCATGATTTGGGAATCATTCTAGGTTGGGATGCAAATGGTGGTGACCATCCAGTAGATCAACAGTACGCAGTCATTGTGAGAAGCGCTGTATGCAGGATTTCAAGGGATAGATCCTCGTACCTTTAATGGTGCCTCACGAGACCCAACAAAAACACAATTGTGGCAATCATCAATTAAGACAATCTTCTTATTAATGAACTGTCTGGATGATCAAAAGGTGACATGTGCATCATTTATGTTGAAAAATGATGCGGAGTTATGGTCGGGGTATAATCGGGAGATTCTCAGCCAAGAATGGAAGTGTGATACAATAAATATATTTTTTACTTTTATGTTTAATATAGTTAATATGTTAAATATTAATGTGAACACACGAGATTATTATTATTATTTTGTCTATTTATATTTAATATATCTAATATATTCAATAAACACTTTAAACTAAATATATTTTTTTCTATTTGTATTTAATATATTAAATATTTATTTGAACACTTTAAATTAGATATATTTTCTTCTTTATATTTGATATATCTAATATACTAAATTCTAAATTTTAATTTTTCTTTTAACTAAAGTGAACCTTTTAGTGTTATGAGGAGTTATCAAAAAGATTCAAGGACCAAAAATTAAATAATTAAACTCTTTAATTAAATTTTTTTTATTGTTAACTATAGGTCACTCAACTATATATTTAGAGTTGCACTTTTATGCACGGTAGGAGAAGTTGTGTCAATTGATATAATCATTACAAACAAGTCAATCATTGCACTTCATACATTCCAAGCGGCATAGTCTCAATACCTACAGTCGAGGGTTCATACGTTGAAAGCTACGAAGTCTAAGTTAGGAACATGCTATACCTATAGAGCTTGTATAGTATTTTTCTTGGTTCTCAGTTTTCAACATTATGTAAATTCTAAAGTTTGTAATTTCTAGAAACATAAGTCGTATCATGCATTCGTAGGCTCTAACTTTGTTTAGGTTTCAAAAATTGTTCTAATTAAACTTGTATTAAGAAATTTGATTTAGGATATAAGATTAGTTATGAAATATATTTTATAGAGTGGTCATTATTTAGGATTTTTCCTCCCTTTTAGAAATTGGTTGTCAGTCCTGGTGGAATGTACTAATTTTTATTTATAGTATATCCTATAGAACACATTAGTTCATTTAGTCTTGTGGATCAATGTCACTAGCCTTCTCAGCATCATTTAGCCTGTCCGATGGATTTCTTGAGTGTTCGTGTTTATTTATGACATGAAACTACTCGAAGCATGGGTCTACTTATTGATACGTTCTGAAAAGCCCCCTTAAATCCATTTGATTTCTTTTTTACCGACAAAAACTCGTGCTTGAAAATAAATATAGTTATTGTGAATAAAAAATGAAACAATGAGATTATGGATTTCTTTTATTTCTACGATTTAGTTGGTTGCTTGTATCCTATTTAAACATGAACATTAATGAAAATTGGACTTTCTCAGTTATGTTTCTCATTCTTAGCATGGTATCAAAGCTTCTAATTTTTAACAACTTGAAATTTTGAAAATATCTTTATGCCCTTGTGAATAGGCATTGTAAGAAGTAGTAAGTCATTTACCTCTGAAAATGCTCCAATACCTTTTAGACTTAGTATGTCATCAATCATAATAACTAAAAAAATAAAAAAATAAAAGGGCCTACTACAAAGTTTCATAGCTTTTAGAGGTCATTTACATCATGAACCGAAGGTAAGTTGCCTTAAGGGCATTATGGTCATTTTATTCCGTTATTTGGTTTAACTACTCAACTTTGTGCAATGACTATCAAATTGCATATATAATCTTAACATACCATAGTATGATTAGAATTAAAACTTTGGCCGAAATTCATTTCGTGGGTTATTTTGATGTTACTTAAATCTCAAGAAATTTGATCGGTTTAGGGTCTTAACTCATGGTTCTTGATATTTTTCCTTCATATATATTTAATTCATACTTGATTTAATGTTTATATAAAAATTCAAGCAATTCCTACAAGTATTTCTTAAGAAAAGTCTAAGATGGTTACTTACCTCGTAGTTGACCTCTGGAACCTCCGTTCTCGAGAAATTGGTATCCTAATTGCTTCAAATTTTCTTTGACACAATCCTTGGGGTGTCTAGTTTCTATAACCATAAAGTTTTCATGACAACTGGTCTAGAAGAGGATTAAAATTAAGAAAAATATAGGGAGGGTCACGGTTCGATTTGACATGGCGGGTTCAACTTAATTCGCCATGTCATCATCCTCTTCCTCTTTTAAGAAGAAGACGCGCATGTCCAATAGCGCCGCCGTTTTAAAACGCCTCTCACCTGCTCCAATCATGACATTGCTCCGCTTGATTTCTTCATGAAACTTAAAGATTGTGTTACAAGGAAGAGCTTGGGATTGACTTCATACCTTCTCGTGGATTGTAGCCTAAGTTATTTGCCTCTAAAGTTCATCGGAAAACTAATACTTACCTCTAGTTAAATGAGTTGGTTTGAACGAACATCTTTGAGTGTGTGCATCAATCTCGCCAGCTCTAATCATGGTATTGCTCCCCTTGATTTCTTCATGAAACTTAAAAATGGTGTTACAAGGAAGAGCTTGAGATTGACTTCATACCTTCTCGTGAATTGTAGCCTAAGTTATTGTGTTTTCCAGATAAGAAGTTGTTTTAAGCGTTTTTCAAAGTTTACACTATAAATGATGTTCATATAAGAGTTATATTTCCACATTATAGATGAACATGAGACGTTAGTAGCGATACTAAGTATGTGGAAATTTAGGGTCGTTACAGTTAATATCAAAGCTCTAGGTTTTAGATTCTGTAGACTAGCCTACGATGTAGGCTTGGCACATTCCATGGTCCCATCAGGTACGTCTTGCATAAGATAAGAAAAGAGAAACATTTTCGAACTCGCATGCATTTTTCTAGTGATATTACTGAAATTGTTGTGATATTTCATGTATTTATTATAGAGTATGATGTGATTTGTTGTATGTTGAGTGATTTTGTTTGCAATATAATGTGACTTTAGTATATGTATTTTTAATAATATATATGCATAGTGATGAACCTTAGACTTAAGAAATGCTATCTTGGTTTCTTGAACCATGCTGCCTAGACCACGCAAAAGAGTAAGACAAGGAAGGGGACGATGTCCTATTAGAGGTAGAGGAGGAGGTGAGGCTGAAGAGAGTTAACCTCAAGAAGGATCACATATGGGGTTTGAATTAGAACCCTTATTGCATGAAATGTCTGTAAGCACCCCTTTGGGGGTAAACTTAGTAGCTAGGGATAGAGTAAAGAATGACCAAGTAATCATAGGGAACCAAACTCTAAGTGTTGACCTGATGGTAGTAAACATGATGGACTTCGACGTCATACTAGGCATGGATTAGCTAGCCGAAAACCATGCTAGTCCTAAGAACTCAAGACGTCATCGAACACGAGCTAGGAACTGAGCCTATTTCCAAAGCACCCTATCACATGGTGGTAACAGAGTTGAAGGAACTCAAGACGTATTTACAAGACTTACTGAATAAAGGGTTCATTCGACCTAGCGTATCCCCTTACAGTGCATCAGTGTTGTTTGTTAAGAAGAAAGATGGATCGATGCGTCGATGCATCGATTACAGAGAGCTAAATAAGAGAACCATAAAGAACAAATACCCTCTGCCTAGAATGGAAGACTTATTCGATCAACTCAGAGAGGCAACAATATTTTCTAAGATAAATCTGCGGTCAGGTTACCATTAAATAAAGATTAAAGAAAAAGACATACCAAAGATAGCATTTAGGACAAGGTACGATCACTATGAGTTCGTAGTGATGTCATTTGGCCTCATCAATGCTCCAACTGTGTTAATAATGTTAATGAACCGAGGGTTCAAGGACTGTCTGGACACTTTTGTGATCGTGCTCATTGATGACATCCTAGTGTACTCAAAAACAGACTTGGAACACATCTGAAAAGTCCTAGCCATCCTAAGAGAGAACAAGTTATACGCAAAGTTCTCAAAGTGTGAATATTGGTTACGACAAGTCTTTTTCCTAGGACAAGTGGTGACAAAGGATAGAGTATCCATAGATCCCACTCAAGTCGAAGCAGTCACAAAGTGGGAACGCCCAACTATGATAACATCAGTACGGAGTTTCTTAGGACTAGCAGGATACTATCGATGGTTTGTGCAGGACTTCGCTAGGATAGTCTCACCTTTGACACAGTTAACGAGAAAAGGGGTATCATTTATATAAAATGATGCTTGTGAGGCAAGCTTCCAGAACCTAAAAGAGAGATTGGTAACAGCCCAGATACTCACAGTACCTGAAAGCACAAAAGGGTACGTAATCTATAGTGACGCGTCCAAGAAGGGACTAGGATGTGTGTTAATGCAACATGTAAGGTTGTTGCATACTCGTCCCGTCAACTAAAAGAATACGAAAAGAATTACCCTACCCACGACCTAGAATTGGCCGCTGTAGTGTTCGTACTAAGGATTTGGTGACACTTCTTGTATGGAGAGAAAACCAAAGTTTTACCAACCAGAAGAGTTTAAAATATTTCTTCACATAGAAAGAGTTAAATATGAGGCAGAGAAGGTGACTAGAATTGGTGAAGGACTACGATGTAGATATCTAGTACCACCCTGGAAAAGCAAACGTGGTCGCAGACGCTTTGAGTAGAAAGATGGTCTACTCGTCCGCCCTCATTACAAGGGAAGTAAGGGTACAAAGAGAATTTGAGCAAGCCAGCATAGCTATAGCGACAGAGGGAATCATAGCATAGTTGGCAACACTCACAGTGCAACCTACACTTAGTCAGAGAATTATTATCTCCCAATGAGAGGATCCTAACGTACAGAAAGTCCTAGGCCAGCTAGACAAAAGTCCAATACACGGATTCTCAAAGTCCTCAGATGAAGGACTATTGTATCAGGGACGCTTATTTGTCCTGGCAATAGAGGAGTTAAGGAAAGAGATACTGACAGAAGCTCACAACTTGCCATTTGCCATGCACCCAGGAAGTACTAAGATGTACCAAGATTTAAACAACATTTTTGGTGGAAGAGCATGAAGAGGGACGTGACGAAGTTTATGAGCAAGTGCTTAGTTTTTCAACAAGTAAAAACTCCTAGACAAAAGACAGCGAGGATGTTATAGCCCTTAAGTATACCAGAGTGGAAGTGGGAAAACATAGAAATGGACTTCATAGTAGGATTACCCAAAACTCTTAAAGGCTATACAACGATCTGGGTAATTATCGATAGGTTGACCAAGTGGGCACACTTCTTACCTGGGAAAGGCAAATATATAGTTGATAACTAGGCACAACTGTATGTGAAGAAATAGTAAGACCTCATGGAGTTCTGGAGTCTATAGTGTCGAATCGAGATCCACACTTTACCTCAGCATTTTGGCTCGGACTTCAAAAAGCATTGGGTACTCAACTCGACTTTGGCACCTCCTTCCACCCCCAAACAGATGTTCAAACTGAGCACCAAAACTTAGAGGACATTCTATGTTCTTGCATATTAGACGTTAAGGGAAGTTGCGCTTTCAAGCCACTATTTGAATGACACCGTTCGAGACCCTTTATGAAAAACGGTGCAGGTCCCCGCTATGTTGGGATGAGGTATGTGAGAGAAAGCTAGTAGGACCTGACCTAGTCCTTGTCGCCAATGAGACTATCCAAAAAATTTGAGCAAGAATGCGTACCGCTCAACGTAGAAAAATAAAAGTTATGTCAATGTAAGACGTAGAAACTTAGAGTTTGAGGTAGGGGACCCAGTATTCCTAAAGGTAGCACCCATGAGAGGCTTCTTAAGGTTTAGCCGTAAGGGCAAATAAGTCCTAGATGCATTGGACCTGTCAAAATTGTCGAGCAAATTGGTATGTAGAGTATAAGTTAGCCCTACCTCCCTACCTCTCAGAAGTACACGAGGTAATTCACGTGTAGATGTAGAGTAAATACATGACGGGCCCTATACACATAATAGACTACGAGCCCCTCCAACTCAATGAAGATTTGAGGTACAAGAAAAACCAATAGAATTTTAACCCAAGAAGTGAAAGTGCTACCCAACCAGGGACATTACGTTCGTTTTGGTGTTGTGTCGGAGCCACCATACCTAGTGGACACGGTGGGTGTAGGAGGATGAAATAAGAGAATAATACCCCGAGTTAGTACAAGAGTTTGAAAATTTTTAGGACGAAAGTTCTTTTTAAGGGTAGATAATGTAACAAATCGAAATTATAAAAAATAAAACTTAGTCTCCGGTAATTCCACGACCCGCGTGGAATCGTGTTCCCCAACCACTAAAAATGCCTCCCTCAACCTTCAACCATCGCCACACGAACGTCAACAACCTCCCCGAACCGCTCAGAAGAACTACAACCAAAGAAGAGACGAAAAGAAATTCGAGAGAAGGAGAAAATTAAAGAAAAGCTCTAGCTGGGAAACCCGTGACGTCGAAACCCTTAGCCTCGCATTTTAACCAAACAGATCAACCATGAAAGATCTCACCGACCTTAGTATATTACCCAAAGAGGATTCACAATGTGCATCGTCGAACTCGGAGAGGGAATTTGAAAAATCGAACTTTTGGAAGAATTTTTGATCTACCTCCACAAACGTCAAACAACCATGAAACTTTGTGAGAAAGAGAAGAAGAAGATGATGATAGAGAGATGAAGAAGATGGCATCAGAAACCGTCGCAGAGAGGAGAGAGAATGGGACATCGGAGAATCGCGCTGAGTTGGGTAAGGAAGACGAATCGTATTGATTCAGGTCAGACGCGAATCGAATACCCGAGACCCAAACCCATTGTAGCCTAATCGTTTAGCCTGTGACCCGTCTCTAGCCTACTTGTAGAACCCAAAGCTCAAATTCCTCCTCGGACCAGTAGCCAAATGTCAATCTAGCCCGCAACGCATGACCCGTGCTTGCCTCTACAAACCCGAGGCCCAAGTTCCCTCGACCCAACCAAACCAGCCGGCAGCCTAACTCACTCGCAGCCCAATCTGTGAACAGAAACCCAGTCAGCAGCCTAGCTGTAAACGCGACTTTGAGCCAACCCAAACCGAACCTCAACCCGAGACGCCTGCATCGACATGGGCTACTCTAGAGCTACCACGTGTCCAGTTGCTATGAAAGCAACCCTTCGGCTTTAGCGGTTTGGACGCTCCGACGACGCTTCGGTGGCTCCACTGCTGTTTTAGCCTAGTTTCCACTGTTTCAATCGTCCTAGATCCATTTTCGGCCCCAGTTAAGGTAATCAAGGTCGTTTTAGAGTCGTATTTCAAATTCATTGAATTATTAGTAATTTAATTGTGAAATACTAATGGAAGGTGGTGAACGGTGTGATAGGAAACAAACTCTGGCACCGTAGGAAGCAGCTATCAAGGAACGAGAGCTTATGTTTAGCTAATTAGAGAGTACTTGAGCCAAGGCCAACCAAGTAAGTGGCCTTACTATAGGATACGCTAAAAATTGTATGAGTTATGATGATGTATGAACTGTGTTGTACGATGTCGTATGTTAGTATATGATGATGTATGAGTTGTATCGTATGATGTCATATAACAGTATATAATGATGTATGAGTTGTATCATATGATGTCATATATTAGTGTATGATGATGTATGAGTTATGATGATGTACGGGATATGATGATGTATGAGTTATGATGCTTTATGATGTGCGTAGTATATATATATTTCGATGAATGACGTACTTGATAATGCTTGATGCACTTTATGACAATATGATGAGCATGATAATTGTGTGACGTTTACCGTAATATGATGATATTTTCCATATTGAGCATGCTATATAATGATGAATGCCATGTTTCATCATGTCGTTAGATCGACATACGACACAACCTTAAGAGCATGAAAATGATATTAATATTAATATCCACGAGTATGTGTTACCTAGAGTAACAAAGAGAGGCAATGATATTTTCTAAGATAAATCTGCGGTCAGGTTACCGTTAAATAAAAATTAAGGAAAAAAACGTACCAAAGACACCATTTAGGACAAGGTACAATCACTATGAGTTCGTAGTGATGTCATTTGGCCTCACCAATGCTCCAACTGTGTTAATAATGTTAATGAACTGAGGGTTCAAGGACTGTCTTGACACTTTCGTGATCGTGCTCATTGATGACATCCTAGTGTACTCGAAAACAGACCAGGAACACTTCTGAAAAGTCCTAGCGGCCCTAAGAGAGAACAAGTTATACGCGATGTTCTCAAAGTGTGAATATTGGTTACGACAAGTCTTTTTCCTAGGACACGTGGTGAAAAAGGACGGAGTATCTGTAGATCCCACTAAGGTCGAAGCGGTCACAAAGTGGGAACGCCCAACTACGATAACATCCATACGGAGTTTCTTTGGACTTGCGAATACTATCGATGGTTTGTGCAAAACTCCACTAGGATAGCCTCGCCTTTGAAACAGTTAACGAGAAAAGGGGTTTCATTCATATGGAATGATGCTTCTGAGGCAAGCTTCCAGAACCAAAAAGAGAGATTGGTAACAGTCCTGGTACTCACAGTACCTGAAAGCTCTGAATGGTACGTAATCTATAGTGATGCATCCATGAAGGGACTAGGATGTGTGTTAATGCAACATGTAAGGTTGTTGCATACTGTCCCGTCAACTAAAAGAATACAAAAAAAGTTACCCTACCCACGACCTAGAGTTGGCCGTTGTAGTGTTCGCACTAAAAATTTGGCGACACTTCTTGTATGGAGAGAAAACTCAATGTTTTACCAACCACAAGAGTTTAAAATATTTCTTCACCTATTAAGAGTTAAATATGAGGCAGAGAAGGTGACTAGAATTGGTGGGACTACGATGTAGATATCCAGTACCACCCTGGAAAAACAAACGTGGTCACAGACGCTTAGAGTAGAAAGACGGCCTACTCTTCGGCCTTCATTACAAGGAAAGTAAGGGTACAAATAGAATTTGAGCAAGCCAGCACAGCTGTAGCGAGCGAGGGAATCATAGCACAGCTGGCCAGACTCATAGTGCAACCTACTCTTAAGCAGAGAATTATTACCTCCCAACGAGAGGATCCTAACGTACAGAAAGTCCTAGGCTAGCTAGACGAAAGTCCAGTGGACGAATTCTCAAAGTCCTTAGATGAAGTACTATTGTATTAGGGACGCCTATGTATCCTAGCAATAGAGGAGTTAAGGAAAGAGATACTGACGGAAGCTCACACCTTGCCATTTTCCATGCACCCAGGAGGTACTAAGATGTACCAAGATTTAAAACAACATTTCTTGTGGAAGAGCATGAAGAGGGACGTGACCAAGTTTGTGAGCAAATGCTTAGTTTTTCAACAAGTGAAAGCTCTTAGACGAAAGACAGTGGGGATGTTACAACCCTTAAGTATACCGAAATTGAAGTGGGAAAACATAGCAATGGACTTCATAGTAGGATTACCCGAAACCCTTAAAGGCTATACAACGATCTGGGTAATTGTCGAAAGGTTGACCAAGTGGGCACACTTCTTACCTGACAAAGGCACATATATAGTTGATAATTAGGCACAACTGTATGTGAAGAAATAGTAAGACTTCATGGAGTTCTACTGCCTATAGTGTCGAATCGAGATCCACGTTTTACGTCAGCGTTTTGGAGCAGACTTCAAAAAGCATTGGGTACTCGGCTCGACTTTGGCACCTCCTTCCACCCCCAAACAGATGGAAAAACTGAGCACCAAATCTTAGGGGACATTCTACGTTCTTGCGTATTAGACTTTAAGGGAAGTTGCGCTTTCAAGCCACTATTTGAATGTCACCGTTCGAGACCCTTGATGGGAAATGGTGCAGGTCTCCGCAATGTTGGGATGAGGTAGGTGAGAGAAAGCTAGTAGGACCCAAGCTAGACCTAGTCGCCAATGCGACTATCCAAAAAATTTGATCGAGAATGTGTACCGCTCAAAGTAGACAAAAAAAAAAGTTATGCCGATGTAAGACGTAGAGACTTAGAGTTTGAGGTAGAGGACCAAGTATTCCTAAAGGTAGCACCCATGAGAGGCTTCTTGAGGTTCAGACGTAAGGGCAAGTAAGTCCTAGATGCATTGGACCTGTCAAAATTGTCGAGTGAATTGGTATTTCGTGTATAAGTTAGCCCTACCTCCCTACCTCTCAGAAGTACACGAGGTAATTCACGTGTAGTTGTAGAGTAAATACATGACGGGCCCTATACACATAATAGACTACGAGCCCCTCCCACTCAATGAAAATTTGAGTTACGAGGAAAACCAATAGAATTTTAACCCAAGAAGTGAATGTGCTACCAAACCAGAGACATTACGTTCATTTTGGTGTTGTGTCAGAGCAACCATATAAAGGGGGACACAGTGGGTGGAGGAGGATGAAATAAGAGAATAATACCCCGAGTTAGTACAAGAGTTTGAAAATTTCGAGGACGAAAGTTCTTTTTAGGGGTAAATAATGTAACGAATCTAAAATATAAAAAAAAAAAAACTTAGTCGCTGGTAATTCCGTGACCCGTACGAAATTGTGTTCCCCGACCCCTCACAACGCCTCCTTCAACCTTCAACCATCACCACGTGAACGTCAACAACCTCCCCAATGTTGAAATTGAAATTGGTCTGATACCAATTTGTTGAAATTGAAATCGCTCTAATACCAATTTGTAGAAAAATAAAGCCGCTCCGATACCAACTTGAGAAAAAATGCTCGCTTTGAATTTAACTCATTTAGATAACTCTCACGAAACTTTAAAAGGGGTATCAAAAGGGGAGAGAGAGAAGGAGACAAAGAAGTTCTCGAAATGTTATTACACAATAACTCAGACAATAAATTGCTTTCTGCTTTTTTCTCTATCTTGTTCTTTTATTCTCTACACATTTTACACTATACATAAGACCCCTTTTATAGTTTTTCTAAGGCTAAGTTAGCAGTATGTTCCTCACTTTTCTGTCTCCCATAACCGTTTTCCCTCTCAAATTTAGTGTCATCACTCTTCTCTCTCCCATAAGCCTTTCCCCTCTCAAATTTCAAATTTCGTAATAGTATTTTTCACAAAATAACAAACAAAAAATCATAATTTTTTCTTCTTCTCTCTCCTGCATTTAAGTTTATTTTTCAACACCTAAACCACTTAGAACAACTACAACCAAAGAAGAGACGAAAAAAATTCGAGAGAAGGAGAAAACTGAAGAAAAGCTCCAGCAGGAAAACTCGTGATGTCGAAACCCTCAGCCCCGCATTTTAACCAAACAGATCAACCATGATAGACCTCTCCGACCTTAGTATATTCCCCAAAGAGGATTCACAATGTGTATCGTCGTCCTCGAAGATGGAATTCGAAAAATCAAACTTTTGGAAGAATTTCTTATCTACCTCCACAAGCGTCCAACAACCACGAAACTTTTTGAGAGAGAGAAGATGAAGATGATGAAAGAGAGATGAAGAAGGTGGCACGAAACCGTCACAACAAGGAGAGAGAAAAGGACACTGGAGAATCGCTCTGAGTTGGGTAAGGAAGACGAATCTAATGGATTCGGGTCAAACGCGAATCGAATACCCGAGACCTAAACCCATTGTAGCCTAATAATTTTGCCTGTGACCTGTCGCCAGCCTACTTGTAGAACCCGAAGCCCAAATCCCTCCTCGGACCAGTAGCCAACTATCAATCCAGCCCGCAACCCGCGACCCGTGCCTGCCTCTACAAACTTGAGGCCCAAGTTCCCTCGACCCAACCAAACTAGCCCGCAGCCTAACTCACTCGCGGCCCAGTCTATAAACAGAAACCCAATCAGCAGCCCAGTCCGTAAACAGAAACACAATTAGCAGCCTAACCGTAAACGCGACCGTGAACCAACCCAAACCGAACCTCGACCCAGACGCCTGCATCGACGTGAAAAATGACTATATTTATAGCCAGTACAATGCTTAACAAAAGAGAAAAACAAAATCCTAACGGAAAGCAGAATATCAGAATATCATGCCAAAACGATGCGGCAGAAGACCATATTAGTGACCTCATGTTTAGGATTACTAAAACATAAAAATAGCAACTAACACTTTTACAACAAACTCACTCGAAGTTCGCTTGTACTTTTAACTCTCTAGTGATGAGGACCGACGAGTGTGCCGTTTTATGATTTAGGGCATCTTCGACTATGTTTGCCTTTTCAGGGTGGTACTGGATATTTATATCGTAGTCCTTTACTTATTCCAACTACCTTCGTTGTCTCACGTTCAATTCTTTTTGGGTGTAAGAAGTATTTCAGGCTATTGTGGTCGGTGTAAATTTGGGTCTCTTCTCCATACAGGTAGTGTCACCATATCTATATTGCGAATACTACTGCGGCCGATTCTAGGTTGTACGTATCCCTCTGAGCTTTCTAGAACCATGAGCATTGGAGCTGACACTAGTCTTTATTTTAGGTCTTGGCACTAGCCTCACGTGCATCATTGCATATAAAAGGTATGCCCTTCTTTGTAAAATGTGTAAGAGGCGAGGCTATTCTAGCGAAGTCTTGGACAAATCTTCGATAGTAGCTTGCTAACCCTAGGAAGCTTCATACCTCTGTAACTGTAGTTGGGTGTTCCCATTTAGTGATGACTTCTATCGTAGTGGATGAAAGAAAAAAAGTAACAGAATGGGAGAAGAAGCGAAGACACAAATTAATTTTCTTCTTTTTGTGGTGTGTTTAGAACTTGCACCATTTTCCTTATATAATAAAAATTTTACCCATTTCTACTATAAATGAGCAAGCACTTCACCATTCCATCCACTACTCCCAATATCTCCAGCCTTTTTTCATGGAGAAATAAGCAACAGAAATAAAATAAATACTAACCACTATTTTTGTTTTTGTTTTTTTTTTTTAACCAAAAAAAACTTATAAAGCAAAAAAAAAAAAAAAAAAAAAAAAAAAAAAAAAAACAAGTTTGTAACCAACAACCACTCCTCTAAACTTGTTTAACTATGTTGAAACGACTTTCTTCAAGCCAATCTTCTCTCTTTTCTCCAGGAATCGTTGTCTTGCTAACGGCTTTGTCAGAATATTTGCCAACTGTTCATCTGTGTTCACATATTCCAGTTCAATAGCTTCAGTTTGTACACATTGGCGAATAAAGTGAAACCTGGTATCAATGTGCTTACTTCGATCATGGTAAACAGAATTTTTCGCCAACGCTATAGCTGACTTGTTGTCAACATTAAGCTTGGGTTTTACTTGCAGTTGACTGATGTTACTCAAAATCCTGCCCAACCATACTCCTTGACATGTTCCAGCAGTTGCGGCTATATACTCAGCCTCGCATGATGACAAAGCCACCACCTTCTGCCTCTGTAATACCCGGATTTACTCCCAAATAGTACAACACTCCAGTTGTACTCTTCCTATCATCAATATCCCCAGCCATATCACTGTCGCTAAATCCTACCAGCTCTACATTCGATAGCTTCTTATAAACACAGCCAAAACTTAGAGTACCTTTCACATACCTCAATATTTGTTTTACTGTTGTGAGATGTGAAGTTGTTGGTGCCTCCATGTATCTACTCATCACACAAACTGAGTAGGCTATGTCGGGTCGGGTATTAACCAGATAGCGTAAGCTTCCAATAACACTTTTGTAAAGTGTTTTATCAACCGCAGGTTCTCCATTCCCATTTTTGCTCATCTTCATTCTTGGTTCCATGGGAATCAAACAAGGATTGCACTCCCCCATTCCTAGCTTCTCTAGGATTTTTCTTGCATATATGGCCTGACATAAAGTGATTGATTCACTACTTTGTCGTATCTCAATACCCAAGTAATAGTTCAAAAGTCCAAGATCGCTCATCTCAAATTTCTGGTGCATCTCTTCCTTGAACTGAGCTATAACTTGTTTGTTTGAGCCGACTATGATTAAGTCATCCACATATGTGCCGATTATCATTGCTTCAACTCCATTAATATTCTTGTAGAGAGCATATTCCTATGGACATCTAACAAAACCAAGTGACTGCAAACATTGATCAAGTTTAAAATTTCAGGCCCTCGGAGCCTGTTTTAATCCATACAAAGCTTTACGTAGTTTTAACACCATGTTTGGATTTTCCTTGTCAACGAACCCTTCTGGTTGAGCAACATACACCTCCTCTTCGAACTCGCCATTCAGAAAAGCTGTCTTTACATCCATATGATGTACTTCCCAGTTCTTAAAGGCTGCATAGGCAAGAATTAATCTCACTGTTTCTAACCTGGCCACGAGTGCGAATACTTCACTGTAATCTACACCAAACTGCTGTCCATATCTCTTTCCCACGAGTCTCTCCTTATGTTTCATGATTTCTTCATCTGGATTTTTCTTTAATTTGAAAATCCATTTGATGCCGATTTCTTTATGATTCTTCGGAAAATCTGTGAGTTCCCACGTTCTGTTCTTTTCAGTGGAGAGAATTTGAGACATCATGGCATTCCTCTAGTTTTTATTCTTAGCAGCTTTCTTATATGAAGTTGGTTCCTCTATAGAAAGAAAACAAAGGTCCATTGCTTCCTCCTCTGCTTCGTTCAGTTCTCTATAAATATCTTCTAGAGACCTAAATTTTTTCGGCGTCGATGAGCTTGACAATGATGCATTTGAGGTATTGTCTGGCGTTGATAAATTTGAGGATGAATTTTTCCTTTGTCTTTCATCTTGATCAACTTCGATATGTTCAATATTCCTTTCCTATGTTCTACTCTATTTTTCTGAAATTTGAACGATGAAAGTTCCTCTTTATTCATCATCACCGTTTGTGATTTCTTCCCAACACCACTTTTTCTCCTCTTCGAACACCACATTCCTACTCACCATAATTCTATTCTTTTGTGGATCCAATAGTCTGTAAGCTTTGGTTCCATCTTCATATCCCAACATAATTGTCTTCGCACTCCTATCAGCAAGTTTAGGAAGGTGTGAATATGTATTCTTGGCATGAGCAAGACACCCGAAGATTTTAAAGCGATGAACCTGTGGTATCTTGTCAAACCAAGCTTGATACGGTGTACCATCTGCAACTCCTTTTGTTGGTGATCTGTTCAGAATATACACGGCAGTTTTGATAGCTTCTCCCCAAAATTTTGCAGGCATCTCTTTGCTCTTTAAGATACATCTGGCCATCTCTACCACCGTTCGATTACGCCTTTATACTACGCCATTTTGCTATGGTGAAAATGGTGCAGTAAGAAGTCTTTTCATGCTTTCATTCTCGCAATAGTCTTTAAAAGCAGTAGATACGAACTCTCCTCCACGGTTCGTTCTAAAGCTCTTAATCTTCTTGCCTTTCTCTACCTCCACAATGATCTTGAACTTTTTAAATACCACCACTGTTTCATTCTTATTTTTCAACATAAACACCCTCATAAATCGTGAAAAATCATCCACTAGTAACATAAAATATTTGTTACCTCCATAAGTCATTGGCGAAATAGATCCACATAGATCTCCATGGACAAGATCCAATGACTCCTTCGCATGATATGTTGTTGTTCAGGGAAAAGGAGTCCTATGCTGCTTTCCAATTAAACACCCATCACAAAATTGATTGACCTGGGTGATTTTCGGCAACCCTTCAACCATTCTTTTGTCATTTATTTCTTTAAAGAGTGAAAATTCAGGTGTCCATACCTCGCGTGCCAGAGCCAACAACTGTTACTGATATTTGTCATTAAACACACCTGATCCGCAAGCTTCAGCTTTGCTACATACAATCTGTTGGATTGTCGGGTCACCATAATAATCAGGCTCCTAGCCCTGTCATATATCTTCATCACATTGTCCTCTATAACAATTTTATTTCCACTCTCATCCAGGTACCCAAACTTATAATATTGCTTTTCAGTTTAGGTATGTAATAGACTTGCGATAAGATCAAGTGCTCATCGGTTTTGCATTTGAAGAGCACTATTCCTCAACCACAAATGTCTATTACAGAGTTATCACCGAAGCGTACCTTTCCAACAACAGATGTGTCGAGCTCATGAAACACCCTTCTTTCTCCTGACATGTGGTTGCTTGCTCTAGTATCTAGGAACCAGGAATTTTCAGCTCCAATATTGGCTGATGGCGGCACTATAGTTTCATTCAACATCACAAAATCAGGGTCTTTGTCATGTGTGGTTTTAATTTCACACGCCTCTATCATCAGTAATGAAGACTCCTCATCATTTTGCATCTCTATCAAGTTGAGTTGTTCGTCTTTTGTGGAACACTCTGATGCGAAGTATCCCATTTGCTGACACCTGTAACGTTTAATTTTACTTTTGTCAAATTTCTTCTTTTGAGTTTGCGACTCTCCTTCATCTTCTCGATGCCAGTCACTTCTCCCACGACCTCTCCATCTTCCATGACCCCGTCCCCTGCCTCCTTTGGAACTACCTTGATCCTTCCATTCTTTCTTTGAGGATTTTGCATTCTCTCGTTCCTTCCATTCTGCATGAGTGAGGAGAACGGTTTCATCCTTTTCTCCAAACCCTTGCAACCTTTCTTCATGTACCTTGAGTGATCCAATAATCTCATCAACGGATTTCGTTTTGAGATCACTGAACTCCTCAATCGTTGAAGTGATTTGAAGAAACATTGCAGAGGCGGATCGTAGAAGTTTCTTAACTACTTGGATATCATCCATAGTATTGCCGAGGCCTCTCAATTTGTTGACAATAATGGTGAGTTTTCCTGAATACTCATCAATACTTTTTTAATCACCCATCCTCAACGCTTCAAACTCTCGTCAAAGAGTCTGCATTCTAACTTCTTTCACTCTTTCCGCACCTAGATTCATATTTTTCAACATGATCTAGGCTTCCTTGGTAGTTTTCTTGGCACCCAACTGTAGCAACGTATCTTCTCCAATACTTTGATAAATAGCTGCTAAAGCCATCTTATCTTTGCGGTTATCTACTGTTTCAGGTGACTCAATTGCCTCCCAAACACCTTGTGCCCTCATAAATACCTTCATCTTAATTGCTCAAGCTGCATAATTGCATTTTGTCAACATCGGGTATTTGAGTGTGACAGATCCCTCCTTTTCTTGAATTCGTACACTCACTTCATATGCATCACCTTCTATCGCACCGGTGTTTTGGCTCCTGTCACTGGATTCCTGTCTCATTTTTTGATCTCTCTCCCTTCTTGACCGCTCAATCTCTTGGTGAGATAGGATTGAAAATAGGCCTTGATCTTGGCCTTGATCTTGTAGCTCTGATACCAATTGAAAAAAAAAAAGTAACAGAAGGGGAGAAGAAGCGAAGACACACAAATTAATTTTCTTCTATTTGTGGTGTCTTTAGAACTTGCACCATTTTCCTTATATAATAAAATTTTTACCCATTTCTACTGCAAATCAGCAAGCACTCCACCATTCCTTCCACTCCTATTATTCCACTCCCTAAAAACTAGTTCCTTCCACTACTTCCAATATCTCCAGTCTTTTTTCATGGAGAAATAAGCAACAGAAATAAAATAAATACTAACCACTATTTTTTTTTTTAAACCAAAAAAAACTTGTAAAGTAAAATAAAAAAACATTTTATAACCAACAGTGGATTCCACTTAAATCCAATCTTTAGACACTACGTGTTCTAAGAATGAGACTTTTTATAGCCAAAATTCACATTTGAAAAACTTGGCGTACAACTTGTTCTACCTTAAGATAGTTAAGACTTTTCGGAGGTGTTCTTAGTGTTCTTGATCCATTTTCAAGTATATTAGAATGTTGTCTATGAACACGATAACAAACATGTTTAGACATTCCTTGAATACATGGTTTATTAATTTCATGAACATGGTTGGGGTATTGGTGAGACCAAATTACATCACTACAAACTTGTAGTGGCCATATCTTGTTCATAGACTGTTTTCGATACATCTCCTTCCTTAAAATTAATCTGATGATAGCTTTATTGAAGGTCTATCTTGGAAAATACTGTCGCCTCTCAGAGCTAGTAGAATAAATCCTCGATGCTAGGGAGTGGGTAGTTGTTCTTTATTGTTCTCTTGTTTTACTCCCCATAGTTAATACATAGGCGCATCGACCCGTCTTTCTTTTTCACAAACAACATCGGCACACACCAACAAAATAAATTAGGTCAAATGAAACCCTTTTATAGTAAGTCTTGTAGTTGTAATTTTTGTTCCTTTAATTCGGTTGGAGCCATGTGGTATAGTGCTTTAGAGATAGGTCCAGTTCCTGGTTTGAGTTCTATCCCGAAGTCTACAGCTCGTGAAGGAGAAACTCCTAGTAAATCCTCTAGGAAGACACTTGGAAATTCGTTTACTATGGATACCGTAGCCATTGTTTTCTCTTTTCCTTTTATGTCCACTGTGCATGTTAGTATATCCCATCCTCCTTGTTGTACCAAGCGTCGGGCTTTCATCATCGACACTATCTTTGGGGTGACACCTGTACAAGTTCCTTTAAACTTAAAGTTAGGTCTAGTTGGTGGCGAAAAAACCACTTTCTTCTTGTGGCAATCTATACTTGCATAATTCTCGGCTAACCAAAATATTCCTAATATGACATCAAAATCTGTCATACTCACACTTTCAGGTCTATGCTTATGATATGAACAGCTACTATTAATTGTCCATCTTTTATCCTATTCTCAGTAACTAGATCTACTCCTGCTAGGGTACTAACATATAAAACATGCAATAAGGGTTCCACCGTGAATCCTGCTTGACTAACAAAAGGCATGGATATAAACGAATGCATAGAATTAGAATCAAATATCATTAATGCGTAGTGACTTAGTATAGATAACGTACCTGTCAAGCGAGTTTGCACACTCCTTTGCTTGCAAGCGAGTTTGCACAGTTCGCTCTCCACTTCCTAAACCTCTAGGTGGTTCTTTTGGACTCTTGGTACCCTTCCCAATATAGTATTTGGTCGTTTGATGTTCACGACCACATCGGAGCATACATTTACCTCAATGTTGTTTTCTGCATTAGTGGCATTGAAGCTTCTCATGTTCCTGACCCCTCTCTTTATCCCTGGTGTCTGTGTAAATGTTGGGCAGGACCCCTATCAGCGTATTAGGGCCTTCGCGTTGATGGTCGATAGTCTGTCCCTCTAGGCTCATATGATCGCTTCCTTCCGATAGTGACCGCTGGTTCTCGATGTCTTTCCTCTTGAGACTTTTTCAGGGATTTTTGCCGTTCTTACTGCCTCCTCATACATCTTTGGGTTTATGGCTTCCACCATGTGGTAGACCTACAAGGCTAGGACCCAAAAAAAAAAAATTATATGTCATCTTTTGTTCAGTATCAACCAATGATGGCGTAAACCTTTTTAATCTCATAAGTTCTCTGTCATATTTGTCCACTGAGTGTCCACCCTGAGTCAGATTGATGAATTTCTGCTGTTTCTTAAGACACACCGCTTTGGGATAATACTTCTTTAGGAAAGCCTCCTTAAATTGATCTTACGCTATGATTCCCCCTCTTGGATTAATATTATCCTTATTGTCCGTCCACCATACTTACGCGTTCTTTTGCAGCATAAATGACGCACGAGGTACCTTCTGGTTGTTCAGACATTCCATTGACATAAATATGATTTCCATAGACGAAATCCACATCTAAACTTCTGTTGGATCTCTCATAGTACTAGTGAATGGGTGCGAATCATACCGCTTGAAGTCTCGTAGCCAGTTCGCTCCTCTAGTAGATTGCAAGTATTGGATTGTTGGGTGATCATTATGGCATGCATCATGACCTAAAACGACTCCCGCATCAAACTAGTAGTGGGGTCTATTCCAGTCACTGGTGCTGCTAAAGGTGGTGCAGCTTGTGGCGGTATAACTTGAGGCAATGCAGCTGCATCCTTCCTAGTTACTAATCCTTCTTGAGGTGAGCTCTCTTTAGCCTCACCTCTTCCTCTACATCTAATAGGGGGTCCTCCCCTTCCTCTTCTTCCTCTTCCACATCCTCTGGGTGACATGGTTCTAAAAACCAAGATAATTCTATTTAAGTCTATCATTTACTAACAATACAATATCATAGTACCCATAAAAAATTCATACAACATTGCAAGCATATAATAGCGATATTAAATCAAGCATCATGCTGCAATAAGTAAAGCTCGTCAATTTTCATGCTACATAACATTTAAAAAATAGAGCAAATCACAATAAATATCATCATAACATTTTCCTCTTTTAATCTTATGCATTGTGTATATAATGGTGACAGAGCATCAATGATTGAACCATGGAACACGTCAAGTCTACAAGATATACGTCGTATGCTAGTCTAGGGTGTGTGAACTGCCTGGGATCAAGCTCGCACGTGTAGGTTGTGTGTAGGGAAGTACTACACATCCAATGTTGTCTAAACTGGAGGACACCCCATGATCGTTAAACGATAGGTTCTAAAATACTCGAGTCATGTGCTATTTCTAATTTAGGTAAAAGCAAGGCACCCCTGTACCGTTGATGATGACATTGCAATCAGAGACCATGCCACGTGCATAGGATAGTAATATTTTCTTTTCTTATTCTTTGGCTAGTATAGTAGAAATCTAGGGTTGTTACAGTTGGTATTAGAGTTCTAGGTTATAGATTCTGTAGACTAGCCTACGAGATAGGCTTGACATGTTCCATGGTCCCACATCTTATGCCCCCCAATCATCATCAGGTATGTCATGCATAAGATAAGAAAAGGAAATGTTGTTGATTTTGTTGGGTTTTATGTCCTAAAACTCATAGTTTGTAAACAAAAAAACATATTCTATTTTCAATAAAGTTATTATTGTTGTTTATTCACTAAAGATTGTTATTGAATAAAGTGAACTTTATGATTATTAATCTAAATCCAATAAACTAAGAACACTCTAGCTATAGTATGATTACTTGAACTATATGTAGAGACATAAGAGTGGATCAAGTTCAAGTATATAGTCAAAATGATCTATAGTATAAGGATAAGGCTGAGTACCTTATTCTGGGGACACTATGGATGCGGCCCACTTTTGTATATGATATAAACAATGTGATCACTAAATTGTACATGTGGAGACATGTGAGTGGGGGCGTCCTATGCAATGAGTATTGCATAAGATCGGACCATGAAAAAAACCACTCTCACTTTATAATGTCGTTTACTGTTGAGACTGATTTTCTTTTTATTCGATAACCTAGGTAACTCGGTTTTAATCCTAAGCTAACCATGAACTGCTGCTTATTTGGAATTATCGTTAGATTTGCACGGGTGAGAGTGGCTCTAGTTCGCCGACTCAATAGGCTTCCCATTTCAGGGGTAAGACTGGGTGAATGGCTAGGGACGTGGGGTGCAAGACGGAATTCACTCCTACCCACTTTTAGGGATAGAAGAGAGGTAGTTCCCTTAAGCACTGACCCAGGTCTTGAACAAGGGGCCCCACCCTCTCATTAGCCTAAGAGGGATTCGGTTTACTGGTTGGACCACAAACCAATTGTTCATTAGAAGATCAGTGAGACATAAGGAACAAGAAGTAACTTTAGGGGTAAAACGGTAAATTGACCCAGCTCTAGTTACGAACAACCTGTGCAGGATCGACTTACCAATCATGGTTATATCAAATAGACAGAAATATATCTATAGTGAGGGGAGTGCAACTACTAGGCTATAGTGGACTGTCCTAGTAGTTAACGAATGTTGGTTAACAAGGTTAATGAGTTTAACCGGTTAATCTTGGATCGTTGGAGCCAATGATCTATAGGTCCATTAGGTCCCTCTGCTAGCTCATATCGGACATAGAACAGTGTGACGAGTGAGTTCGAAGTGTTCGAATTCAAATTAGGGAATATGCGCTACATATATACGATATATTTAACCGCATTTTTGTTTTATTTACGAATTAAACAAAAAGAGAGAATCTGAGATATTTAAATAAGATTTAAATATCTTAATTAATTATGTGTTGGAATTGATTGGGATTGGCATTTGAGTTAATATTAAATATTAATTAAATAGTTTAATGGAAAAATGAAGAAAGTCAAAATGTTGACTTCATTTAATGGAAAAATCCATGTTAGTGACAAACATAACTCTTTAAATAGAGTGATCATCGTACATGGAAGATCTTCTTCTTCTTGGTGAAAAACCTTGAGAAAAACCTCTCACAAACACTCTCTTCACATATACAAAATCCCTCCCAAGTTTAGTCATTCACCGGATTCCACAATCCCGTTCTAAGGCTAGAGGATAGTGGAGAAGACACTAGTGGTGGTTTGAAACCGGTTCGTGAGGAAAAAGAAGTTTGAACTATAAAAGGTTAGTATCTAAACTCATTAAGTTTTAATACTTATGAACATGCTAGTTATTTACTATAATTGATGTTCTAAAAGTGCCTAAGATCCAAATTGCTTCCGCATGTGTTATATTAACACCATCAGATTTCATATGTTGTTACTGCTTGGTCATTATCAACTATAACTTCCAATTAAATTTTGACACCATTGACTGTATTATTCTTGACTTAGTTATATGTTTATTTTAATACAGAATTGGTATGATTTACCCCGCATGGAATATGAATGTTCATTAATATATTGATAGTGTTCAGATTAGTAAGGTTTGTACCCTAAATAGATTCAAATGAAAACGACCAAGAAAACTTGATAGACGATAACATCTTATAGTCTGCTAGAGATATTAAAAGTGGTAGTGTCGAAAGGAAATTTCATCACTACGAAGTAGGTAAATATGAAATTTAAATATCGGTGTGAACAAAAAAAAAAAAAAAAAAAAAAAAAGAGCTAACACAGTAAAAGTTGAAACATTGTATACCTAAACTGATTTATGAATGACTTTAATGTGAGCTAAGCTCAGGAAGTCGTGAGATGTAGAAAACCTCCCTGCCTAACACTAATTGAAAATTTTTAAAGTTACAATCGAGCCACATTGTGGATGAGATATTATGATCATGGTCAAAGTTTTATAAATATTTATAAACATGGATTGGAGTTTGAGATTTTTAAGATATCTTAAATTTAGGAATGATTTAAGATTGATTTGGGAGGAGTCACAATATTAAAAAAATATAAAATATAAAAAAGCCCACGTTGGTTATGTTGCCTTTTCATATAACGAATGAAAAAATTTTTAAATGAGACCTTGAAGACATATGGACAAAAAAGTGCATTATTGGACCTTTAGCTAGGCTTAAAAGAAATTGACTAGGAGGACAATGTAATGAAGGAAACTGATTAAACTATTGATCTTGTTGACAGAAGAAAGCCGTCATTGAGGTTGAGGTAAGTATTTAAGTTCTCCAACATTAATGTCCACATGAATGTTGATTTCAATGCGCCTAAACCACAATCATACTAAATGGATTCTATTTTTCATGAAATTTTAGGAGAAGACTCAATATGATATGATAAGGTTATGTATGAAATTTGATAATAATTAGATTATGATAAAAGGCTAAACCAAGGGTAGGTGTAAAATGACTAAAATTCCCCTATAATTATATATAGCTGGCTTAGGAGTAAAGTGACCCCTAAATGACATTTAATTGAATGAGACTTATGTTACATGGCCATTAAAATATGTTGAGGATTTAAACCAAGATTTGCAGTGGTAAATAACCAAAATATCCCTATAAGAATTCTAAGATGTTTTCAAGATCTTAAATACTCAAAATACTACGAAAATTTATGAGACTCGTTTACAATATAAGGGTAAGTATGAAAGATTTTAAGGAGATTATAACAACTTAGGGATATGAGCTAAGAGAAAAAGTATGTAACTAACCCTCAAGACACTTGATAAGAAATCAAGGTTTTTATGAGTACCAAGTGACAAGATACTTATAAAGATTTATGCATGTAGAAAAATATTTATGACGCATATGGATTAAGGTGTACTTGTTAAGAAATTTTCTTTAGTTGTACTTCAAGACTTAACAAAAAACTCTTGAACGAGAACCCGAGATATTTTAAAGACCTCCCGATGAGTAGTGCAATATGGTCTTACGACAATGACTACATCGTAGGAAACGTATGAACACCTAGGTGTAGGTACTTAAACTATGTCACAAGGAACCCGTGAATCCTTGGACATAGGTATGTAAATTGTATCGCACCAAACACATGAAGCTTTGGATGCAAGTATTAAGACTATGTCATGGGGAATGCATGAAGCCTCGTGCAGTTATTTATTAAATATAAGGAATAAATTAAGGTAACAAAAGTCAAGAGATAGGAGTTCAAGAAAGTTCTCTTAAGGATAGGAGTTGAAGAAAGATAATGTTTCAAAGATTTTCTTTAAGTTTCAATGTGGTAGTTAAGAGTGACTGTGAGGTCTTTTAACTCATTAATGCCCACAACTTGTATAATTTAATGAACTAGATCTTCGAGAACGTTCTTAAACTAGTTTGTAATGCTCTAAATAAATTCTAAAGGGAGTAACATGTCATGCTCTAAATAAATTCTAAAGGGAGTAACATGTCAAACTCTTAAAAAGTTCTTAGTGAGCGTGGTAGTTAAGAGTGACTGTGAGGTCTTTTAACTCATTAATGCCCACAACTTGTATAATTTAATGAACTAGATCTTCGAGAACGTTCTTAAACTAGTTTGTAATGCTCTAAATAAATTCTAAAGGGAGTAACATGTCATGCTCTAAATAAATTCTAATGGGAGTAACATGTCAAACTCTTAAAAAGTTCTTAGTGAGCGTTACACAAATTTCTCAGAGTATGAGTCTTGGATGAACAAAAATGTTTCCCATCCGAAAACTACACCATTGCAAGCAAAGAAGCATGTTGTTGCCCAGGATTGAACTGGAGACCTTTAGTGTGTAAGACTAACGTGATAACCACTACACCACAACAACAAGTTGTCCATGATGTCCATGATCCAAAAAATAGTTAATAATTATAAATTTTAATGTTTAAACAAAATATCCTTAGAACCTCCCAAGGTTTCATCAATATTATTCAAAAAAAAAAAAAAAAATCTTGAAATATATCTTTTACTTTTCAAATAAATAAATAAAAATAAAAAATAAGTTTATTGTTAGTGAGATGAAACCGTTAATATCTTGTTTGAAAATACAATTCAACTTTTAAACGTTTAGTTAATACTCATAATTTTAAAAAGAAAAAAAAATTCAAAAATACTCTTAAATCACTTTTCTCTTCAATTTTGTCTGTAACTCTCTCATTTATGAACATTTCCCAATATGAATATAATACAATTCAATTCAAATAGACAATTTATTTTCAATCTTATTCTTGAGTATTTTTAAAATGGTGTTAACAAATTCATTCATATACATAAGAATACTTTTGAACTTTTTTAAAAAGATAATCAAGGGCATCATATGGTGGTGACCCAATGTAACCTGTGGTCATGTCTTTTTTGAAGAGCCACCTTCGTCCTACCACAGTTTGACTAGTCTACTCTATTTCGAGTGAACAAAGATATCATAGGCTTTGCAGTGTACCCAAAATGGTTTAGCTTTGAGTTAGAAAGTCACCGTTGGAAAACAGAGAGATTTACGTGAAGATAGATATGGTCATTACAATGGTTTAGCTTTGAGTTAGAAGCCAAATATTAATCATTTATACAATTCTAGTAAATTGGCTAACAGAGAGATTTACGCGAAGATAGATATGGTCATTACAATGGTTTAGCTTTGAGTTATAAAGTCACCGTTGGCAAAAAGAGAGATTTACGTGAAGATAGATATGGTCATTACAATGGTTTAGCTTTGACTTAGAAGCTAAATATTAATCAATTATATAATTCTAGTAAATTATGTCAAACAAAAGAAAACACGAAAGATTTGAAAATAGAGATCCACTATAAATTTGGAATACATGTGAACAAAATTAAAAGGCTATAGAGTAAATACAAATAATAAAAAAAAAAAGAAAGATTTGAGTATTAAAAAACTTAAACTAAATATAGAAAGAAAAGTAAATACAAACACAAAATAACTCTGTCAATTTTTTTATACAAAATCATAGAAAACAAGATTTTTAATAAAAGTAAATGGACCAATCTAAATTAGAGAGGTAATTTGATAGGGTTCAAACTTATGTCATGGGTTCAAATAGGTTTACTTGGATTTCAAGGGACAGAATCGAACATTCATTAAGGATATATTCGTGACAACAACTTAAGCTAACCAGGTAACTGACCTTACTATTGATATGGTTATATTTGATGTTGACACATGCTCGTGGTTCTACACATGTCATATATACTAATATGTGTGAATTATTTGTGAATCGATAGAAGTAAGATTTGTTCATGAAACGTGAAGGTGAGGTTACATCTAGAAGTACTATGGATATGAGAGGTTGATAAAAGAATATAGTTAGGTTATGGGTAGAAAGAGATAGAATTATGATAGATTGATAGAACGATAACGTCAGGGTACGTTCATGTAACGACATGACTGTGATAGGTATAAGAATGTTAAGGCTATGTTAAGTTAGGGAATGATATGACCACGAAGTTTTTACGATATGATATGATTATGATACGATATGTGAATGATGGATGTATATATATTGTGATATGATATAAAGACAATATGTTATGGTAAGATATGTGATAAATTGACATGCTTATGATATGAATATTGTGATGCGATATGTTATGGCATGATACGTATATGATGAAAATTATTATGCCTGGAAGCATGAAATGTTATGATTATGATACACTTATGTAATTTGAATGATATGATATGATTGACATGCAAAACAACGAACTAGCATGAAATACGACCCCAGCATATGCATGAAAGATATGATAAGTGATATGAAAAATGATATGGGATGTACGGAACGCTAGTGGGGTTGTATTAAATGATAATGAAAATGAAAAAATGTTGGGACTTCATGCATTATTGTGTGTTCATGCATTGGGGGATACCCCTTACCTTCACAATAGTACGGACAAATACGTTACGAGGCAGAAATACGATCATTATGGTTATCATAATGTTGCGATGACTACGCAGGAAAACGATCATTATGTTTATCATAATGCTGCGACGGTCAGGCAGGGGTACGATCATTATGGTTAACCTAATGTTGTTGTGACGTTTACTAGTTCTAACGGGTGTCTGGCCTAAGGATCTCCCGGAGTATGCTCGCCTAACAAGGAAGGGTGCCCAGCGGTGTGCGAACTGACTTGTGAGTCCATACTCGCACGTATGGGCTATGTGTAGAGTATATGATACACATCCAAATTACCCGTTAGGACAGTACCGTAGGAAAATGGATTTAAATGATAGGTTCCGTCATTGCATTTGCATGTTTTTGCATTTCACCCCTAATAGTGGGGTCATTTACTGAGTATTTCTTAAAATACTCAAGCCACGTGCTACCTTTATTTTAGATTAAGGCAAGGCATTCCTGTACGGCTGACGACGGCATCGCAACTCGAAACTATTGCACATGCATAGAGTAGTCGTATTTATTTTCTTAGACTTAGACTAGGATATGATGTTTTTAATTTAAACGTTCATTTATTTTATTTAGCCTTTTGTTGTGTTGTTTTTAAAGTTTTTTTCGAAACACGTAAGTCCATGGCTGTGTTTTAAGTTGAAGGTTATGATTCATGAAAGTTTAAATGGTAGTATTTCCGCATTCAATATTTATGATATGTATACAGTCGCGACCTTAAATTAAATAAAAAATTTTGAGTCGTTATAAATGAACTGTCCCGAAGATCAAAAGGTGACTTGTGCATCGTTTATACTAAAAAATGATGCGGAGTTATAGTCGGGGGATAACCGGGGGATTCTTAGCCAAGATGGAAGTGTGATACAATAAACCTACTTTTAGCTTTTATGTTTAATATAGTTGATGTATTAAATATTAATGTGAACGGTTCAGATTAAGTTTTTTTTTTTTTTTTTTTTTTTTTGTCTTTTTATATTTAATATATCTAATATATTAAATAAACACTTTAAATCAAATATATTTTTCTCTATTTGTATTTATTTAACATATTAAATATTTATTCCAACCCTTCAAATTAGATCTATTTTCTTAGATTAAATTTTAATTTGTATCCTTCAAAATTTTCTTTTAACTAAATTAAAGTCTTAATTAATCAATTTTGATTCGTTAACTATATATTTAGAGTTGCACTTTTATGGATGGTAGAACAAGTTGTGTCAATTGATATAATCATTACAAACAAGTCAATCATTCACAATTTTTCCGTAATTACAGCTGGGTCAAAAGTTCTTTATACCCCTTAATTATATCTTTCCCCTTAAGTATCACTTATTCTCTAATGAACCATTTGTTAATGATTCAATCATAAACTAAGTCCCTCTCGAGCCAGTAAGAGGGGTGGGCCTCATTGTTCAAATCTCAAAATCAACACTAAAGGAAACTACTCATCTACTTACATATATGAGAATGGGTGAAAGTCATCTCGTGAAATTATGTTCTCATCTCCCGTTTGGTCAAGTACTGAAAATTGCAGGCATAATGATTAGGTTACGAAAGTCATTCTCATCCATACAAATAAAAGGATAACCTTCATAGACAAGAGTTCATAACTCACTAAGAATTAAAATCAAGTCGCATATGATCATCTGTGAAATATTAATCTTCTCAATTAATGAATTTATAAATACAGATTAAATATTTCGTGATTCAGTTTTATATAAACTAATTGTATTAGTGACGCCTTTAAAGAATGGGCTAGGATGTGTGTTAATGCAACACGGTAAAGTTGTTGCATACGCGTCCCGTCAACTAAATGATTACGAAGATAATTACCCTAACCACGACCTGGAGTTGGCTGCTGTAGTGTTCACGCTGAAATTTGGTGACACTAACTGTATGGAGAGAAAATTCAAAGTTTAACCGACCACAAGATTTTAAATATTTCTTCACCCAGAAAGAGTCAAATATGAGACAGAGAAGGTGGTTAGAATTGGTGAAGGACTACGATGTAGATATCCGGTACCACCCTAGAAAAGCAAATGTGGTCGCAGACGCTTTGAGTAGAAATGCGGCCCACTCTTCGGCCCTCATTACGAGGGAAGTAAGGGTACAAAGAAAATTCATGGGAGCCAACATAGTTGTAGCGACCGAGAAAATCATGGCACAACTGGCTCGACTTACAGTGCAACCTATACTTAGGCAAAGAATGGTTACCTCCCAACGAGAGGATCCAAACCTACAGAATGTCTTAAGCTAGCTAGCTGAGAGTCTAGTAAATGGGTTCTCGAAGACCACAGATGAAGGGCTATTGTATCAGGGACGCCTATATGTCTTGACAATAGAGGAGCTTAGGAAAGAAATACTAACGAAGCTCACAACTCGCCATTTGCCATGCACCTAGGAGGTACTAAGATGTACCAAGATTTAAAACAACACTTCTGGTGGAAGAGCATGAAGAGGGACGTGACCGAGTTTGTGAGCAAGTGTTTAGTTTTTCAACAAGTGAAAGATCCTCAATAAAATGCGGCGGGGTTGTTGCAGCCCCTAAGCATATTAGAGTGGAAGTGGGAAAACATAGCAATGGACTTCATAGTAGGATTACCCAAAACGCTTAAAGGCTATACAATGATCGGGTAGTTGTCGATAGGTTGACCAAGTCGGCACACTTCCTACCTGGGAAAGCTACATATACAGTTGACAATTGGGCATAGCTGTATGTGAAAGAAATAGTAAGACTACATGGAGTCCAAGTATCTATAGTGTCAGATCGGGACCCACGCTTTACGTCAGCGTTCTAGCTCGGACTTCAAAAAGCGCTGGGTACCCGCCTTGACTTTAGTACCGCCTTTCAGCCCCAAATAGATGGACAAATGGAGCGTTTAAACCAAATTCTAGAGGACATGCTACGCGCTTGTGTACTAGATTTTAAGGGAAGTTGGGATTCTAAACTCCACCTGATGGAATTCTCGTATAACAACAGTTTCCAAGCAACTATTGGAATGGCACCGTTTGAGGCCCTGTACGGGAAACGGTGTAGGTCCCCACTATGTTCGGACGAAGTAGGAGAGAGAGAATTAGTAGGACCCGAGCTGGTTCGATTCACCAATGAGGCTGTCCAGAAAATTCAAGTGAGGATGCGTACCGCTCAAAGTAGACAGAAAAGTTACGCCGATGTAAGGCGTAAAAGCCTGGAGTTTGAGATAGGGGACCCAGTATTCCTCAAGGTGGCAACTATGAAAGGTGTGTTAAGATTCGGACATAAGGGCAAGTTAAGTCCTAAATTCATTGGACCATTCGAGATCTAAGAGTGAGTTGGTCCAGTAGTGTATAAGTTAGCCCTACCTCCAGCCCTCTCAGGAGTACATGATGTATTTCACGTGTCGATGCTGAGGAAGTACATTACGGACCCTATCCACATAATAGACTACGAACCACTCCAACTCAATGAAGATCTAAGCTACGAGGAAAAACGAGTAAGAATCTTAGCTAGAGAAGTAAAAACCTTACGCAACAGGAGCATTGTGTTCGTTAAGGTACTGTGGCGGAATCACCACAGTAAGGAAGCCACGTGGGAGTGTGAGGACTAAATAAGAGAAAAATACCCCGAGTTGGTACAAGAGTTTGAGACTTTCGAGGACAAAATTTCTTTTTAGGGGTAGATAATGTAACGACCCAAGATAGAAAAAAAACAAAAAAAAAAAACTCAGTCGCTAGAAAACTCGCAAGTTTTCTGGTGACCGCCGAGTTTCCCAAACCCCACGCGAAACGACGGCCACACCACGCCCAGTCTTCAGCCCACGACTCCCAGCACCTATCAGAATACCTTCAAAGGGAGAAAAGAAATAAAATACGAGAGAGAGAGATTTCGGATAAATGTCGGCGAGTATCCAGTTTCTCCGACGAACCCTCAAACCACCCTCAAACTGACACCAAACGACCTGTTACCACCATGAGAAGGATCCCTAATGAAAGCACAATAACTCAAGGTGCGTTTTGTGCTTTTTCGTAAGCGCCGTCATCGATAACCGAGGTCAAAAGGTTGGGTTTTCCTAATCGTTCTTAGATCTGTGGTTTTAGGAAATTTTAGGCCGCAAAACTCCCAGAAAAGAAAGAAGGACGACAAATAAAGAGGAAAAGGAAGAAAGAGGACCGAAATCGGCAACAGAAACACCACGGAAAGGAGAGAGAAAACTCGCCAGAAAATTGGCCAAAGTCGGGTAAGGAAGACGAGATCCATAGATCCGAGTCAACCCGAACCCAAGACTCGAGAGAGCCAGCCCATTCTTTCCCTCGACCTCTACCTTCAGCCCAGCCCAACTACAGCGGCCCATACCTCAAACCAGCCCAGTAGCTATGGTTTAGTTGAACCAACCCGAGACCAGACCCACGGTCCAATCGAGCCAGCCTACAACCCAAACACTTGCAACCCAGCCCAGTAAGCCGAGGCCCAACGATTAGTCTTGGCCCAGTATCCTTTTGCAGCCCACGACCTGGACCACTACTTGAACCGTGCTGCGACCCGCGCTACGATGCAACGCTACCGTACGACGTAGCTCGCTCTGTTGCTGCCAAGTGTCACATAGCGGCGCAGGCGGTCCCTTGCCTCGTCTCGGTGCAACGGCTTGGGCTCCTCCAGTGACGCTCCGGCGGCTCCCAGCGGCTGTTCAGCTCGGCTCACCTATTTTCAGCTCGATTTCCACTGTTTCGACCCTCCCGAATCTGTTTTTGGGTTCGATTAAGGTATCTGAGGCCGTTTTAGCGCCATATTTCACATTTATTGAATTATAGGTAAATTAATTGTGAAATACTAACGGAAAGTGGTGAACGGTGTGATAGGAAACAAACTCCGGCAACGTAGGAAGCAGCTCTCACGGAACGGGAGCTTACATTTAGCTATTTAGGGAGTACTTCGGCCAAGGCCAACCAAGTAAGTGGCCTTACTATAGGATAGGCTAAACATTGTATGAGTTATGATGATGTATGAGTTATGATGATGTGTGGGTTACGATACTTGATGATGTGTGCAGTACATACATATTTTGATGAATGACGAACTTGATATGTTTGATGCACTTTGTGGCAATATGATGAGTATGATGATTGCATGATGTTTACCTTAATATGATGATGTTTTCCATATTGAGCATGCTATATGATGATGCGTGTCATATTGCATCATGTCGTTAGATCGACATAGGACACAACCTTAAGAGCGTGAAAATGATATTAATATAAATATCCACGAGTATGTGTTACCTAGAGTAACAAAGGATGAGACTAGAGGGTTGTATCAGAAGAGACATTATGATGGATTTAGAGGGACCTCATGCATATTGTATGTAAATAAGCATAGGGCTACTTCCCCTAGAGATGATGAGTGCGGACGCGCACCATATGATGAGCGCGAATGCGCACAAGTGCAAACGCACACAGATGAGAATGTTCATGAGGCGCATGACACTATGGGGTTCCACTGACCTCCAGACGTCGCTACATATTAGCTTGACCAGAGGGTCCAGGGGGTGTGCTAGCGCCCTTGGGATTCACACTCGAACGTGTGAGTCGTGTGTTGGGAAGTACTACACATCCAATTCGTCCGAGACTGGACGCTACCCCTAAGAGGATTAGAGATAGGTCCCTAAATCATGATTGCATGTGTTTGCATTTGTGTGGCCCCTATAGTGGGGCCACTTACTGAGTATTCTTTGAAATACTTAGGCCGTGTGCCACATCATTTTTCAGGTAAAGGGCAAGGAGCACTTGTACGGAGGACAGCGGCATCGCGAGCAGAGACTATGGCACATGCATAGGGTAGACTCATATTTAAATTCTTAGTTTTGAGTTATAATAGGTTGTTTTGCATTGCATTGTTTTAAATTATTTTGTATTTGTTTTTATTATCTCTAAATTTTAGTATTTTGTATTTAAACAGGTAAGACCATGGCTGTGTTTTCCAGAGGAGTTATTTTAAACGTTTTTAAAAGTTTACATTATAAATGATGTTCATGTAAGAGTTATATTTCCGCATTATAGATGAGCATGAGACGTTAGTGGCGACTCTAAATATGTGAAATTTAGGGTTGTTACATGAACAAGGGGCCCCACCCTCTCATTGGCCTAAGAGGGATTCGGTTTGGTGGTTGGACCACAAACCAATTGTTCATCAGAGGATCAGTGGGACTTAAGGAACAAGAAGTAACTTTAGGGGTAAAAACGGTAAATTGACCCAGCTCTAGTTACGAACAACCTGTGAAGGATCGACTTACTAATCATGGTTATATCAAATGGACAGAAATATATCTATAGTGAGGGGAGTGCAACTACTAGTCTATAGTGGAGTGTCCTCGTAGTTAACGAATGTTGGTTAAAAGGTTAATGAGTTTAGCTAGTTGATCTCGGATCGTTGGAGCCCATGAACTCAAACAGTACCAAAGAACTGGAGTTTGATCCGGGTGCTCAAAATCCTACCCGACCTATTCACTAACCAACGATACGCGACCCGTGACTGTATATGCGCACGTAGAAAACTTCTTTGGTGCTAGAAAAGCACGTGAGAGCGTGTATAGACTTTCTTTTTGTCCTCTAATCCTACTCGAGAAGGCACACGACAAATCTGTAAGTAACAACATGAAAACCTACAAAGCAGTACTTTTACAATTCGCTTGCTTATGAATGCATGCTAGTAAAATTAATCCTAGGTAGCTATTCTTGATTAACAACGACCTAGCAAACTTACTAAGAATGAAAACAGACTTGCTAGTTGTTGAAATTTCTTGTCTTACCCAGTATACTGTCTTGATATACTTTAGTACTGGTGTAAGTAATCATGCTATGACAGCGGATGAGATGTTTATTTATCAGCAATCTGGCTGCTGGATGGATGTTATCGTCCCATTGAGCATGTGTGACTCCTGGTGAATTATTGTGTGATCTCTCCCTTTAAAGAATAAGCAACAGAATCGAGTTAAGTCTAGGGTAAGCACGGAGATTGGTGGGTCGAGACTTAGGATTGAACACCTTTAAAGGTCTGAGACCAATGGAATCTCGAAGGGCGATCAGAGGGTGAGACAATATTATAACAAAATAGTGTGCGCACATAAGTAATTTACAACACGACAAAATTTAAAACACAAAATAAGAAACGAACTCAAAGAATTTTAAAACAAAAGAGTTGAGGACGACGGGTGAGTTTATTCTATGGCACCTGCCCAAGAGTCCACTCCCGACTTCGACCAGCTCCTTACCTGAAAAAAATGGAGAATAAGGAATGAGTACAAAGACTTAATATGTAGCCTGCTTGTAGGCTCTCAATCCATTTGTTGATATGCTAGGATACCACACTCTTTCTTGTCTTGTTCTTGTTTCTTATTGTAAGTACTTAGGCCCACTTGTTGTTAACTTGGGGTTCTTATCGTGATTTATTCGAAGGACATTGGTCCTTGGATTCTAAAACCTTGGTCATCCTTTAAGGGCCTTAGTACCATGGTTCTTGGTTCTTGGTTCTTGTACTTAGAACTAGGGTCTTGATCCATGTTCTAGACCTAGATCTTTCTCTTGTTCTTGGTACTTTCTAGGTATTTATTCTGTTATTGATTTATTCTCCAAGACACTCCCCCTAGGATTTACGGCACTAGCCATACACCTGGCAATCCTATGTCCAAGGCTTGTTACTCAGTGGTAGATCGACTACACTGCATTGTGGACACATCGTGTTTTAGGACATTAATCACGATGCAAGGTAGTAGTTACCCTGCACGTAAGATCCGTCCTATGAGAGGCCGTTGATCATGTGAGTAACTTGTTTAGGTGGCATGTACCGAGGGGTAGCACCCCCTCACCATAGGGTTACTTCATGGCCTGTGGGACGGGTTCACCAGTTAATACTCCCATGGATGCAAGCAGACCAACACTCACCATGTTCTTCCCCACCGTGTACCATTGCGAAGGCTAAGTTTTCAGCCCAGGCCTTTGTATCAAGAGTGTGGAAACTCGGGACAAAAGTAAACAATTGGTTCCCTGCTAGGTTAAGGATGTGATGAGAGACTACAAGTAGATTGCTTGATCGTGACGAGAGGGTACTCTAGAGTTTAGAAGTAATAGAGGGATTATGGACCTAGGGAATCATGTATCTCATTCCTGCTTCCCTCGTTAGATGAATTTGGCATATATTAATACACATTTTGATTTCCCTCTTATTTTATAAACATTGACTGGCAAAAATTTTCCTATGATGGTGTTAATATAACACATGCGGAAGAAATTTGGATCTTAGGCACTCTAAGTACATCAATTATAGTAAATTAGCTGGCATGTTCAAAAGCATTAAAACTCAATGAGTTTGAATACTAACCTTCTGTCGCTCAAATTTCCTTCTTTTTTTTTTTTCACGAACCGGTTTCGAACCACCACTAGTGTCTTCTCCACTATCCTCCGGCCTTAGAACGAGATTATGGAATCCGGTGAGTGACTAAACTTGGGAGGGATTTAGTAAATATGAAGAGAGTGTTTATGAGAGGTTTTCCTCACGGTTTTTCCCAAAGTAAGACATTCCATGTACCATGATCACTCAATTTATAGAGTCATGTTTGCATGTTCATGCAAGTTTGAGTTAACCAAATTTTGACACTCAAATTCCACTCAAATATGTGGGGTTTATTTCGCAAGCATGCAAGTTTGGTTAAACCAAATTTTGACACCTCAAAATACCACTAACATGATTTTCCATTAAATGAAGTCAACATTTTTACTTTCTTCATTTTAATTCAACAATTAATTTCAAATTAAAGTAATATTAAATGATTAATTAAACTATTTAATTAATATTTAATATTAATTCAAATGTCAATCCCAATCAACACATATTTGAATAAAATATTTAAATCTTATTTAAATATCTCAAATTCTCTCTTTTTGTTTAATTTGTAAATAAAACAAAAATGCAGTTAAATATATCGTATATATGTAGCGCATATTCCCTAATTCGAATTCGAACACTTCGACCTCACTTGTCACACTATTCTATGGTTTAGTCCGATATGAGCTAGTAGAGGGACCTAATGGACCTATAGATCATGGGCTCCAACGATCCAAGATTAACCAGTTAAACTTCTTAACCTTGTTAACCAACATTCGTTAACTACTAGGACACTCCACTATAGCCTAGTAGTTGCACTCCCCTCACTATAGATATATTTCTGTCCATTTGATATAACCATGATTGGTAAGTCGATCCTTCACAGGTTGTTCGTTACTAGAGCTGGGTCAATTTACCGTTTTACCCCTGAAGTTACTTCTTGTTCCTTATGTCTCACTGATCCTCTAATGAACAATTGGTTTGTGGTCCAACCAGTGAACCGAATCACTCTCAGGCCAATGAGAGGGTGGGGGCCCTTTGTTCAACAACTGGAGTCAGTACTTAAAGGAACTACCTCTCTTCTATCCCTAAAAGTGGGTAAGAGTGAATTCCTTCTTACACCCTATGTCCCCAGCTATTCGCCCAGTCTTACCCCTGAAATGGGAGGCAATAAGCATTTGTAAATGGTATCAGAGCCTTCTATTCATGAGGGAAGAGGAGTTACTCGATCTTTAAGAGCGATATCACAGAAACCAGGAGGAAGATATGAAAATTCAGAAGAATTTGAAGTATGTGATAGCTGAGCGAATAGCCCTTGTGTTCCAGGTGGTAAGACGCGGGAAGTGCAGTAAGTCCGTTGGCAAGCTTGGGTGCTTAGTCATATGAAAAATTCTGAAGAAAATCTTATCTACAACGTGACAACTTTACCAAAGACAAAACAAAGATTGACAACTTGTCAGCCACACAGTAAAGGCTCACATGCCAATTACTAATGTCGGTAAATTATTAGTCTTTTAAATTATTAGTTTACTTTATGTCTTATAGGAAAACAGATCTTGCAGGGGTCCTGTCCTCTTAGATTCGATCTTATCTCTTAGTTGACGTTTTTCAAATTTACGAACAAACTCGAAGTCTATAAAGGGACTTCATCAATGTAAAGAGGGCATCGATCGGCCGATAGCTCTCTCTTGAATATCAATTGAACAATTTAGAGAAAAATCATCCTACTCTTTTCTTATCTATCTTATGAACGAATTTCTTAGAAAGCTCAGAAAATCAAGCCATCTCAAATGCTCTACCGATGAAGAAGAAAGTTCAAATGAACATCGAAGGGGAGAAAATCTCACAATCTCAAATACTATCAATCAAGAATACCAGATTGCTAGAATCGAAGATCAACTCAAAAATTGGACTATTCCAAAGGTAGATCCTAAAACTATCTACCAAATTTCAACCTTCAATTTTACTCAAAGATCATGCATCAAATTCTCAGAGAAGAACATCCCAATTCATAGCAATAGGGAATCTCTGAATCTTTTTTCAAGATCTCTTATACTCCAACATCGTGAAGAGTTTAACTATCTCCATGTCGGTCTTGTCCAAGTCGCGGTAAAACCATTGTTCAGACTTGGATTAGATATCCCAGTCCTTATCTCCTTACGAGATAAGAGACATGAAGATTTCTCAAATTCTTTATTGGGAATGGTTCAATCCAATTTAGAGAATGGACCAGTCTATTTCAATTGTTATCCAAACTTTACTCTGTCTCTCCAGGACCCACACATATTATCAGCTCTCATGCTAGATTTACAGTCAAAAAATTTAAACATCAAGGCTGAAACCCATTCTTCAGTCGTTATATTCAGGGTTTATTATAAGCTCATGAATACAAACATTTCTCCAAGAGCATTAAGATCCTCACCAAAAGGATGGACTATGCTCATAGAAGCAAATATTGGAAAATCATCAGTGACTGTCCCCAAAACACTCTCTTGGGATCAAATAACCAGAAGCACTCTCTGGAAAATAGAAGATGCAAATCTTCCAAAGAGGAAAGAATCTCAAAACCCAGTCCAAATTATCGAACATGACGATGGAAGCGTTGAAATAAAATTCAGCGAAGAACCTTCGTCAGAGTCAAAAGTAAAAGAATTCCTGAGTTCTAGACCAAGTACTTCAGGAATATCAAGATCAATGTATGACCCCTTAAAGGTAAAAGAGGTCAGTTATGATCAAAAAAGAGCGTCAATCCACTATGAAGATGGCTCAAGGTCTCCAACCCATACGGATATGGATACTCAATCCGTCTACGAAAGCCAGCTAAATGTCATTACAGCTGATTTCCAGATAGACAAAGAATTTTTGAAAGCAGATTTTATGTCAACTACCAACTCTTCAAAAAGAAATGCCTTCTTCCAAACCTACAAAGAGGCTGAGCGAAATGAATTAAGAGCTCAGTGGTATTCTCATATGGAAGCCATCAAAGAAAATATACCATTCTTCGAATGGTTTGAAGAAAATATTCTGCAGGTATGCACCTTGACCCAGAGGAGTTGGAAGACTACCAAAAGAGGCGAGGTATATTCGAAACATCCTCCGTTAGAAGAAGTCGAATTCGACAACCACTACGGAGAAAAGGTCAAAGCTAGCCCTTTCAAACATATTCCAGAAGGACTAGAAAAGGGTAATCCGACCCTAAAAGATATCAAGAATATCCAGCATCAAAACAATTATTCAAATAAGATTTTATCCACGATCGCTACTCAACTTGAAAGTATCGAGGGAAAAATCTCAAAGAAATCAGGTACTCAGCAAGAACAGGCAAGCAGCTCTGTACCAAAGGTTGATGAGTCAATACCAATACTCAGACCGGCAAATCTCGAAATATTTACAAAAAGGATTTCAAAAGAAGAGGCTGCAATGGCCAAGATAGAGGAAAAGTTAGACAGGATATTAAATCCCGCCATGACGCCTCAAGATTCATCTGTCAATGTCGTTAACAATGATGACGAGAACCAAGAATTCGAAGACGAGATTGCAAACGAGAGAGAAGAACCTTTCTACAATCGAATTGAAAGGATCTCTAGAAGAAGTCAAAATAATGCCAGTAATCAGAAAAACTGGTATCCTCAACCGTCTTTTCCGGATATCCAGTTCGAAGAAAAGACACTACAAACTCAAGCTCATTACGATGGTTTAGCAATCTATGAATGGAATATCGATTAATTGTCTGACTATCTGATAATGAATGTTGTAAATGAAATGATGATGGCCGCAGGCGCGTATAAATTACAAGGCCATAAATCCGACCATCAGATAGCTCAAGTTTTGGTAACCGGATTTACCGGGCAACTCAAGGATTGGTGGAACAAATATCTCGACGAAACAACCCGCCAACAGATATTAAACCACTATGTCATTAGACCAACTACTCAAATTATCAAAGAAGGTCCATCAACTAGGACCGAGGTACAACATGAAAGGGTAGAGGATGCTGTCAACACCCTCATATATACCCTCATAGAATTCTTCGTCGGCGACCCTCTAAAATACCAGGAGAGATCCGCTGAGATACTCATGAATCTGAAATGTCCTACCTTAGGTGATTTCAGGTGGTACAAAGACATGTACTTCAGCAAAGTTCTTATTAGAACAGATAGTTCGTTGGAATTCTGGAAAGAGAATTTCGTCAATGGACTACCAAAACACTTCTCAAGGAGGATCAAAGATGGTCTTAAGACAAAGTACAATGGAACAATTCCATGGCAAACTTTGTCATACGGATCCATAGCATCCTTCATCATAGAAGAAGGACTCAGACTTTGTAATGAGTCAAAGATTCAAAACAAGCTCAATTCTTCGATATCAAACAGAAAAGAGCTTGGTAGATTTTGCGATCAATATGGATGCAAGGGAATAGAAGCTCCCTCAACCTCCAGACGGAAGAAGGTTAAGACGCATCCAAAACCTTATCATTCATACAGGCCTAGAGAAACATATCGGAGTAAACCCGTGCAGTCTCAGAAGCCAACATACTCAAGAAGGAAGTATATTCCTACAAAAACCCATAGAGGAAAGAAAAAGCAAACTTGCTTCAAATGTCGTGAAGAAGGACACTATGCTAACAAGTGTCCAATCAAAGGAAAGATCAATGAGTTGGATATAGATCAAGAGCTGAAAAATCAGCTATTACGACTGACCCTAACTGACTCAGAGCAATCAAGCGAGGGAGAAATCCTCGAACTCCAAGAAGAATCTGATTCATATTCTAGCACAGAATACGAATCAGAACAAGAAGGAAAAAGAACGTGCGAAGGATGCATAAATGTCCTTACCAAGGATCAAGAAATTCTACTCGAAGTAGTAGAAAAAGTTCAAGACCCAGAAATTCAACAGAAGATTGCTCAACGACTTAGGGATGCGAAGACAATCTCTAGGCCAACTGAAAGGGAAGAAAGAAATCCCTACAGACTCCAATTTGTTCTCCAAAGATTTGAAAAACCGAGGGAACTCACTACTCAAGATTTACAAAGAGAGATTAATAATCTCAAACAAGAGGTACAGGCGCTAAGATCTGAAACCAGGTCAGAATCTTATACGCTTCGTCAAGAAATTCTCAATCTTCAGGAAAGGCTGCCAGCACAAAAGGAAACGACGCAACCGAACCTGGATGAAGAAGATTTTCAAAGTTCCTTCGTTGGAGCCATCACCACTTCTCAATTTCAAAAATGGTACGCTCTCGTTACCTTAAAAATTTATGATTTCAAAATCACACTAAAGGCTCTCATAGATAATGGAGCCGATCAAAATTGCATTCAAGAAGGCTTAATACGTACAAAGTATTTTGAAAAAACTACTGAGGGCCTTAGAGGTGCTAACAACAACAAACTCAAAATTAATTACAAACTATCAAAAGTTCATGTTTGCAATGATGGAATTTGCTTCGTAAATTCCTTCCTTCTAGTAAAAGAACTAATCCTAGGTACTCATTTCATTACTCAATTATATCCTTTTAGAATAACTGAAAAAGGGTTAGAATCAAAAGCCTTAGGAAAGAAGATAAAATTTAACTTTCTTTCCCATAAGGATTAGCGAAATAAATAACCTTCAAAAGAATACAATTATTCAATCAATAAATGTATTAAATTATAAAGAAAAACAAATTTCTTTTTTGAAATAAGAAATTTCATTCAAAAGAATAGAAGAACAAATTCAAAACAAAACTGTCCAGTTTAAAATTAAAACTTTACAAACTCAATTAGAAAAAGAAGTTTGTTCAAATATCCCAAATGCATTTTGGAATAGGAAACAACATATTGTTGATCTTCCTTATATCAAAGCTTTCGAGGAGAAAAATATTCCTACAAAAGTCCGACCTATTCAAATGAATAAAGAATTACTAACGTTCTGCAAAGCAGAAATTAATGATCTTTTGTTTTGAAATCTTCATGTCTCTTATCTCGTAAGGAGATAAGGACTGGGATATCTAATCCAAGTCTGAACAATGGTTTTACCGCGACTTGGACAAGACCGACATGGAGATAGTTAAACTCTTCACGATGTTGGAGTATAAGAGATCTTGACGGGGAAGTATCCCGATACACATGACATACATACATGCACGAGGTCCCATGATTTTTATTCACTACATATAGTTCAAGTAATCATACTATAGCCAGAGTGTTCTTAGTTTATTGGATTTAGATTAGTGATCGTAAAGTTCACTTTATTCAATAACAATCTTTACTTGATAAACAACAATAATAACTTTATTGAAAATAGAATATGTTTTTGTTTACAAACTATATGTTTTAGGGCATAAAACCCAACATCCTAGAGATTCAGGGTGTGACATGATGCAAATTGGAGACGCCACAAGCATATGTCTCTTTTGAAAGCTTTTGGCCTGAAACGCAGCACTTATGGCTCCGTGATAGGTGCAAACGTGGAACTGTAGGAACTTGTCTTTGGACGGCTAAAGATGATGGAATTTACTTGAGAAACTTTCTTGCTAATGTTGATGAATTGATTCACAAGTGGAACTATAAAAGTTAGAGAAGCTTTATTATCTCCTTTTGGTGGAATTATCCTTCCGGAACCAATGAAAAATAATGGAATAACACAAAAATGTTGTTTTTTTTTGTATGAAATTTATTTGGTAACGAAGTGTATTGTTGTTCTCCAAAATTTTAAATTATGAAGAAAAACAAAATATTATATTTGTATATGAATACAAGTTTTCAAAGTTGTAATATAGTTTTTATATTAAAACTAAAAAAAATGATGATTTTTACGGACCAATCTGAGAGAGAGTTTAGAACAATAAAATCTAAAATAGGTATTAAAAGCTCATGTTTCTGCCATCTTCACATCCATCTTTGAATAGGATGGTAGGCACAATCCTTGAATTTCCATATATCTTATTAAAAGTTTCACATATTACATTGTAGTTCCACAATCTTTCTTGATGTCCGATTTTCAAGAATTTTGATCTCGGACCAAAACTAAAAATATGAAAAAGCAAACAAAAAAAATGAAAAGTAACATAAAATAAAACATGAAAATTCGATAAAATATAAATTTAAAGGAAGATAAACAACACCAAAATTAAATACAAAATAATATTTAATTACAAGAGGGTCCTCTTAAATTTCTTTATAAATGCGAAAATGGTGTTGGGATATACGAACACAACTAGTGAGGCAAACACCTTATATCGTGTAAAGTTATATTATTCGGTTAGTAATGCAATCACACACAATATATGACTGTGACCTATCGTTTAAACCATAGCATGACCTTAGGCTTTTTTCAATTCTTGGCAGAGTTGGATGCATGGTACTTTTCTACACACGGCCCACGTACGCATACATGGACCCTTCAGACGGATTGGTATACGTGCCCCTTAGGCCGGACTTTGTCGGGCACAACACAATACACGTGACTGGACCCTCATAAAAGAAAAGGTCTTCATGATAACATGTCGAACATATATATCGAAGGTATGCATCCGTACTAACTTAACATAACGGGGAAGTATCCCGATACACATGACATACATACATACATGCACGAGGTCCCATGATTTTTATTCACTACATATAGTTCAAGTAATCATACTATAGCCAGAGTGTTCTTAGTTTATTGGATTTAGATTAGTGGTCGTAAAGTTCACTTTATTCAATAACAATCTTCACTTGATAAACAACAATAATAACTTTATTGAAAATAGAATATGTTTTTGTTTACAAACTATACGTTTTAGGGCATAAAACCCAACATCCTAGAGATTCAGGGTGTGACATGATGAAATCAAAACCCCATAACGGTTCTCCCAACAGGCATTGAGTAATTCTTGCGAAAGAAGTCTTGCGCAATTCCTGTTTGAAACTATAGTTCTAGAATTTTTTGAACTTATCTGTTCTACCTCACCCTAAAATTTCTAAGGTCCTCGTAAAAAGTTTGAAAGTTCAACTTAAAAAAATAAATCGGGAATTTAATGCCTTGTTGGACTTGGGTGCTATACCATATGTAATCTATGAATTGCTTTCTCTATTTTATATTTTCTACCGGGAAGTATTCATATTTTGTTGTCCATTTTATGAGAGTGTTTTAAAAATCAATGAAATATTTATTATTCTTGGGCTAATAACTATTATCTATTCAAGGAATTTTGTTATTGAAAATCTAATAAATCTCTCAAATTATCCCAAAATTAACCTTAAATTGTGTTGCATAACGGAGATTAGTTAAATGATTGAGTTTTTTTTGCAACCATAGCATGCATTTACATAGTTTCTTGCATGTACTATAAGTACGTATATTTATTCACATGTCCAACACAAATTGGTAGTTAAGCTAAAGGTTGATTAGGAAATGATAAAGAATATTGTCGTTTTCTTTCTTTTCACGGTGGCTTTAGTTGGGGCTCAGGTTCCAAGGGTCGCGTTACCACCACCAGGACCTTCTAGATATTACATTCATGTGGTTAACGGGCTAAGCAAACTTGGGTTGCTTGTGCATTGTCAGTCTAAAGACGATGACTTGGGGTATCATCGTTTGCTTAATCATGGAGATGATTACCAGTGGAACTTCAAGGTTAGCTTTTGGGGATCAACCCTCTATTGGTGCAAATTGGAGACGCCACAAGCATATGTCTCATTTGAAAGCTTTTGGCCTGAAACGCAGCACTTATGGCTCCGTGATAGGTGCAAACGTGGAACTGTAGGAACTTGTCTTTGGACGGCTAAAGATGATGGAATTTACTTGAGAAACTTTCTTGCTAATGTTGATGAATTGATTCACAAGTGGAACTATAAAAGTTAGAGAAGCTTTATTATCTCCTTTTGGTGGAATTATCCTTCCGGAACCAATGAAAAATAATGGAATAACACAAAAATGTTGTTTTTTTTTTTTTTGTATGAAATTTATTTCGTAACGAAGTGTATTGTTGTTCTCCAAAATTTTAAATTATGAAGAAAAACAAAATATTATATTTGTATATGAATACAAGTTTTCAAAGTTGTAATATAGTTTTTATATTAAAACTAAAAAAAAATGATGATTTTTACGGACCAATCTGAGAGAGAGTTTAGAACAATAAAATCTAAAATAGGTATTAAAAGCTCATGTTTCTGCCATCTTCACATCGATCTTAGAATAGGATGGTAGGCACAATCCTTGAATTTCCATATATCTTATTAAAAGTTTCACATATTACATTGTAGTTCCACAATCTTTCTTGATGTCCGATTTTCAAGAATTTGGATCTCGGACCAAAACTAAAAATATGAAAAAGCAAACAAAAAAAAATGAAAAGTAACATAAAATAAAACATGAAAATTCGATAAAATATAAATTTAAAGGAAGATAAACAACACCAAAATTAAATACAAAATAATATTTAATTACAAGAGGGTCCTCTTAAATTTCTTTATAAATGCGAAAATGGTGTTGGGATATACGAACACAACTAGTGAGGCAAACACCTTATATCGTGTAAAGTTATATTATTCGGTTAGTAATGCAATCACACACAATATATGACTGTGACCTATCGTTTAAACCATAGCATGACCTTAGGCTTTTTTCAATTCTTGGCAGAGTTGGATGCATGGTACTTTTCTACACACGGCCCACGTACGCATACATGGACCCTTCAGACGGATTGGTATACGTGCCCCTTAGGCCGGACTTTGTCGGGCACAACACAATACACGTGACTGGACCCTCATAAAAGAAAAGGTCTTCATGATAACATGTCGAACATATATATCGAAGGTATGCATCCGTACTAACTTAACATAACGGGGAAGTATCCCGATACACATGACATACATACATACATGCACGAGGTCCCATGATTTTTATTCACTACATATAGTTCAAGTAATCATACTATAGTCAGAGTGTTCTTAGTTTATTGGATTTAGATTAGTGGTCGTAAAGTTCACTTTATTCAATAACAATCTTCACTTGATAAACAACAATAATAACTTTATTGAAAATAGAATATGTTTTTGTTTACAAACTATACGTTTTAGGGCATAAAACCCAACATCCTAGAGATTCAGGGTGTGACATGATGAAATCAAAACCCCATAACGGTTCTCCCAACAGGCATTGAGTAATTCTTGCGAAAGAAGTCTTGCGCAATTCCTGTTTGAAACTATAGTTCTAGAATTTTTTGAACTTATCTGTTCTACCTCACCCTAAAATTTCTAAGGTCCTCGTAAAAAGTTTGAAAGTTCAACTTAAAAAAATAAATCGGGAATTTAATGCCTTGTTGGACTTGGGTGCTATACCATATGTAATCTATGAATTGCTTTCTCTATTTTATATTTTCTACCGGGAAGTATTCATATTTTGTTGTCCATTTTATGAGAGTGTTTTAAAAATCAATGAAATATTTATTATTCTTGGGCTAATAACTATTATCTATTCAAGGAATTTTGTTAGTGAAAATCTAATAAATCTCTCAAATTATCCCAAAATTAACCTTAAATTGTGTTGCATAACCGAGATTAGTTAAATGATTGAGTTTTTTTGCAACCATAGCATGCATTTACATAGTTTCTTGCATGTACTATAAGTACGTATATTTATTCACATGTCCAACACAAATTGGTAGTTAAGCTAAAGGTTGATTAGGAAATGATAAAGAATATTGTCGTTTTCTTTCTTTTCACGGTGGCTTTAGTTGGGGCTCAGGTTCCAAGGGTCGCGTTACCACCACCAGGACCTTCTAGATATTACATTCATGTGGTTAACGGGCTAAGCAAACTTGGGTTGCTTGTGCATTGTCAGTCTAAAGACGATGACTTGGGGTATCATCGTTTGCTTAATCATGGAGATGATTACCAGTGGAACTTCAAGGTTAGCTTTTGGGGATCAACCCTCTATTGGTGCAAATTGGAGACGCCACAAGCATATGTCTCATTTGAAAGCTTTTGGCCTGAAACGCAGCACTTATGGCTCTGTGATAGGTGCAAACGTGGAACTGTAGGAACTTGTCTTTGGACGGCTAAAGATGATGGAATTTACTTGAGAAACTTTCTTGCTAATGTTGATGAATTGATTCACAAGTGGAACTATAAAAGTTAGAGAAGCTTTATTATCTCCTTTTGGTGGAATTATCCTTCCGGAACCAATGAAAAATAATGGAATAACACAAAAATGTTGTTTTTTTTTTTTTGTTTGAAATTTATTTCGTAACGAAGTGTATTGTTGTTCTCCAAAATTTTAAATTATGAAGAAAAACAAAATATTATATTTGTATATGAATACAAGTTTTCAAAGTTGTAATATAGTTTTTATATTAAAACTAAAAAAAAAATGATGTTTTTTACGGACCAATCTGAGAGAGAGTTTAGAACAATAAAATCTAAAATAGGTATTAAAAGCTCATGTTTCTGTCATCTTCACATCGATCTTAGAATAGGATGGTAGGCACAATCCCTTAATTTCCATATATCTTATTAAAAGTTTCACATATTACATTGTAGTTCCACAATCTTTCTTGATGTCCGATTTTCAAGAATTTTGATCTCGGACCAAAACTAAAAATATGAAAAAGCAAACAAAAAAAATGAAAAGTAACATAAAATAAAACAAGAAAATTCGATAAAATATAAATTTAAAGGAAGATAAACAACACCAAAATTAAATACAAAATAATATTTAATTACAAGAGGGTCCTCTTAAATTTCTTTATAAATGCGAAAATGGTGTTGGGATATACGAACACAACTAGTGAGGCAAACACCTTATATCGTGTAAAGTTATATTATTCGGTTAGTAATGCAATCACACACAATATATGACTGTGACCTATCGTTTAAAACATAGCATGACCTTAGTTTTTTTCAATTCTTGGCAGAGTTGGATGCATGGTACTTTTCTACACACGGTCCACGTACGCATACATGGACCCTTCAGACGGATTGGTATACGTGCCCCTTAGGTCGGACTTTGTCGGGCACAACACAATACATGTGACTGGACCCTCATAAAAGAAAAGGTCTTCATGATAACATGTCGAACATATATATCGAAGGTATGCATCCGTACTAACTTAACATAACGGGGAAGTATCCCGATACACATGACATACATACATGCACGAGGTCCCATGATTTTTATTCACTACATATAGTTCAAGTAATCATACTATAGCCAGAGTGTTCTTAGTTTATTGGATTTAGATTAGTGATCGTAATGTTCACTTTATTCAATAACAATCTTTACTTGATAAACAACAATAATAACTTTATTGAAAATAGAATATGTTTTTATTACAAACTATACGTTTTAGGGCATGGTACTTTTCTTCAATTCTCTAACAATCTTTGTGAAGCTAACTCGTTTATGTTTGCTCATAATGCAGTTCTCACAAGGACTCATAACAATCTCCGCATCAAATACACCTTGTTCATAGCCGACGATTTTTCGTACATATTCGACAGCGTCTTCAACAGACCTGACGTTGTCTTCTCCTTAATAATGTTGAACGCCATGTTTCTCGATAGCGTCAACCGGATCAGCCCCAAGGCTTGTCGATCCTTGAGCTTCCACTGTTCCGTGGTTATGGTATCCGGCTTCACCCCCAACAGAGGTTCGTGAAGATCTTTCTGGTACAGACAATCTTCAATCTGCATTTTCCAGAAACCGAAATCGGATCCATCGAACTTCTCAATTCCAATCTTTGAACTTTCCATCTTCACAGATCGTGGCGAGTTTCGCCTGACTCTGACTTCCGCCTGCCTCTGATACCAGTTGTTAGGATCGATATCAGTCGTTAGCTCTGATACCAGTTGTTAGGATCGATATCAGTCGTTAGCTCTGATACCAATTGTTAGGATCACACAACAACGCACACGCTCGATCTAGATGAACACAAAGAATGTGATAGAGAAAATTGCAAGGAGAACTCTGGCTAAAAGGATTCTTCTTTTTTATCGATGACTTCAGGTATGTACAACAAGAGAGAGTACAGAGAATAGAAAAGTACATTTTCAAAGCTCTACCGGACCAGATATATATATATGGTATAGTTTACTATATATAGCTTTATCAGATTTAGCCATCTACTATATATAGCTATTTACCATATATAGTTTTACCGGATATAACTTTACCATATATAGCTTTACCATATATAGCTTTACTATATATAGCTTTACCAAATATAGCTTTACTTGATATAACCGTTGACCAAGCTATAAATAAGTATTAGGCTCCATAACATAACACTTTTAACCAATCTCTCAATCCTATTGAGATTAATGTGGCCTAGTCTTAAGTACCAAAGATAGGTATTAGAAGAAATCTTTTGTCGTTTATTTTGAGTTTCAGCTGTTTTAAACATCTCGGTATTTAAAATAGCTTTTGTTTCGCTCGGTTTTAACATATATAAGTTGTTTTCTAGTTTTGCAGAACAAATATGAATACCTCTTTTGCAAATGAACACTTCATTGATTTCAAAAGATACTTTATACAATTGTTCTAATAAACAAGAGATAGATATTAGATTTCTTTTCATTTTAGGAACAAAAAGTACATTATCTAATATAATGAATCTATCTCCAAAAAACAACTTTAAATTTCCTACTAATCTTGCTGAGACAACCTCTCCTGTTCCAACCCTGAGTCTTATCTCGCTGTCTGCAAGCATTCTCCAGGAGCTAGTTTCCTGGTAAAAAGAACAAATTTGATTAGTCGCCCCTGAATCTAGTATCCAAGTTGAGTTTTCATACTCTACTAAACATATTTATACAACGAGTAAATCATATTTACCTTGTTGTGTCTTTTCGTCTTTCTTCTCTGCAAGGTATTTTGGGCAGTTTCTCTTCCAGTGCTCGTTTTCGTTAAATGGAAACATTTTCCTTTATCTGCTTTTTGAACCATGTGTTTGCGGTTAGTAGGAATCTTATTTTTCCCTTTACCCTTTACCCGTCTTCTTCATCAAAACACTTTCAGAAGTTGAAGGTCCAGACTTATTTTTGAGGATGATCCTCGTAATAATTTCATGGAAATAGCAACATTTGCTTCTCCTGTTTGTCCCTTGTTCGTTAAGAGGGACTGATAAGTCTGTAGCTCATTGAGAAGAGCAGTCAAGTTATATTATATTTTGTTCATTACCACATTGGTGCGGAACTGGAAGAACCTCTTCGAAAGAGACATCATGATAAAACTGACTTGACTCTTCTCATCAATGACAACTTCATTTTCTTTTGCCACATTGAAATGGACCATCATGTCCAGGACATGTTCTCTAACTGAGGTCCCTTCTTTCATACGGCAGTTGTAAATGTATTTTATGGTTTCATGTCTAAGGGAGAAGGACGGTTGTCCAAACATCCCTTTTAGAGATTCCATAATCTCTTTAGCAGTACCCATAACATCGTGTTTCTTAGCCAAAACATCAGATATGCTGGCTAGAATGTACACTCAGGCTTTGTCATTTGCCTTTATCCATCTGTCGTACGCATCCTGAACTGTTCGGTTTGTATTTAAGATGGGGTTTGGAGGACACTCCTCAGTTAAAACAAACCTTAAATCATCAATGACCAATATTGTGTTTAGGTTTGATTTCCAAGTTGCATAATTGTCGCCGTTTAATTTCTCAGAAGCGAGTAATTGTACTATTGAGTTTGTCATGCTGTGATATAAAGAAAATTCTATTAGTGATTTGACTTAATCCTGTTTAATCAAATCAGTTTTAGCAAATGTAATAATGTATCCAAATCATTATTAATTTGCAACGATACTTTAGTGAGTTAGAGCAACTGCTACCGAGGGGCAGTCAATCACTCATTCACTAAACCAAGACATTAGTGACTTAAACACTAATCCCAGAATAACTCTTGTTCCTATAGTGTTCTTAATTATCGTTGTTTTGTTCAAGAATATACCAACTATTAGTATTTCTTCGTAAGTGTGACCCGCCATTTTCAGACCTCATAGATCGGTCCCAACAATGCTATCGAATGAAAAAGCCAAAGTTGGAAATGGACCTAAGAAATCCTATCCATTTCTTGAGTTTGCGTTGTTTCGACTCCCATGTTACGACCCTCTGAATGGGTAGTTGCTCTAGGGCAACATGCAGGTGGAACATGGGAATCTCACGGTGCAGCCTAGTGGTGGAGACCATAGGACGTATTTGATATACTTCCTTCTCCCACTTACTGTAATACTTTCTCTATTCACCTTGTTATTGACTCATGCATATACCTTTCGAATGGAGGACTCTCCCAGGGCAACATGAGGCCGAGCATGAATCTCACTGTGTGAATTTTACAGAGAGCATGAAAAGAAAACGATGTATCTTATACACCTTTTTCCTCCCACTAAGTATTTTAGATGGTTGGGTATACTCATTACTTAAGTATATTCCGGCTAATTAAATATAACTTAAGTCTACGTGATTTTTCTAAATCTTACATCACTTAAGCATGCTCATAAAACTGGGCTAACTAAGCTCAAGTACTGGTCCGATCTCCGGGTAGTAGGTGTTTCGTAAACTGGCAACTTAAGTACCTCCAGCCTTAGACAAGATCGTGCCAGGTGAGCTTTCTCGTAACCGCAATTTTGTAAGACATCAACCTATTTTAACTATTAAAATTGATCGTGCTCGGTTCTTAACCCTAAGTGAGCATGCACTTATCTTTATTATAGATTTTAACGTCTATCTTGTTTTATGACGTTGAAAATAACCTATAACATGCATCTAACATGCTTTATATAACAATTATATAATCATCCATTCCATGCAATAATATAACAATTTATATCTATCACTCATGGAACCCTAAACATGCATACTATACATTATAACACTTATAACATACTTGGAATGCATGAAACATGCTTAGCCTATGGTGGGATTTTAAATCTATATGACATACTTTATGCATATAAATTTTCTATTAAATTAAAACATACATTCATAATGCATAATTAATTAAACACACTAAAGTGGATTGGTTTTGGCATTTTAAAACAAGCAATTAACTAAATTATTCATTAATAATTAAAATAACTTGAACCGCTCCCCAGGTCCACGAACTAGGTGAACCAACCCTTAAAAACGTTGAACCGGACCCCAAAGGTAGCAAAAACACCCAAACCGCCTCTTCCATCTTCTTCTTCGGTTCAGCTTGCTATCTTTTCCATTTTCGATCAATTACAACCTAAAATGAACTCTAATGACTCCATAAAAATTACAGACCTTTCTTCATTCATTAAAGCCCATACACATTAGGCTTATTACAATAATTGTATCAAATGGAAGCATAAAAAAAATGCCAAAACCAAAACCATCCACTTTAGCAACCACAAAATTTCATTCATGAAATGGTACCCACCATGATCAAATTAATGTAAATAAAGTGCATAAAACCTTCTCTGATACCAATTGATGGTGTTAATAGAACACATGCGGAAGCAATTTGGATCTTAGGCACTCTAAGTACATCAATTATAGTAAATTAGCTAGCATGTTTCAAAAGCATGAGTTTGAATACTAACTTTTTGTCGCTCAAGTTTCTTAACGAACCGGTTTCAAACCACCACTAGTGTCTTCTCCACTATCCTCCGGCCTTGAAACGGGATTGTGGAATCCGGTGAGTGACTAAACTTGGGAGGAATTTTGTATATATGAAGAGAGTGTTTGTGAGAGGTTTTTCTCAAGGTTTTTCACCAAGAAGAAGAAGACCTTCCATGTATCATGATCACTCTATTTAAAGAGTCATGTTTGCATGTTCATGCAAATTTGAGATCACCAAATTTTGACACTCAAAATTCCACTCAAATGTTTGGGATTATGTGGCAAGCATGCATGTTTGAGATAACCAAATTTTGACACTCAAATTTCCACTCAAACTTGTGGGGTTTATTTGGCAAGCATTCAAGTTTGGTTAAACAAAATTTTGACACCTCAAAATTCCACTAACATGGATTTTTCGATTAAATGAAGTCAACATTTTGACTTTCTTCATTTTAATTCAACAATTAATTTGAATAATGAATTTCAAATTAAAGTAACATTAAATGATTAATTAAACTATTTAATTAATATTTAATATTAATTCAAATGCCAATCCCAATCAATTCCGACACATAATTGATTAAGATATTTAAATCTTATTTAAATATCTCAGATTCTCTCTTTTTCTTTAATTCGTAAATAAAACAAAAATGCGGTTAAATATATCCTATATATGTAGCGCATATTCCTTAATTTGAATTCGAACACTTCGAACTCACTCATCACACTGTTCTATGGTTCAGTCCGATATGAGCTAGCAGAGGGACCTAATGGACCTATAGATCATGGGCTCCAACGATCCAAGATTAACCGGTTAAACTCATTAACCTTGTTAACCAACATTCGTTAACTACTAAGACACTCGACTATAGCCTAGTAGTTGACTCCCCTCACTATAGATATATTTTTGTCCATTTGATATAACCATGATTGGTAAGTCAATCATTCACAGGTTGTTCGTAACTAGACCTAGGTCAACTTACCGTTTTACCCCTAAAGTTACTTCTTGTTCCTTATGTCTCACTGATCCTCTAATGAACAATTGGTTTGTGGTCCAACCATTAAACCGAATCCCTCTCAGGCCAATGAGAGGGTTGGGCCCCTTGTTCAAGACCTGGAGTCAGTGCTTAAGGGAACTACCTCTCTTCTATCCCTAAAAGTGGGTAGGAGTGAATTCCATCTTGCACCCCACGTCCCCAGCTATTCACCCAGTCTTACCCCTGAAATGGGAGGCCTATTAAGTCGGCGAACTAGAGCCACTCTCACCCATGCAAATCTAAGGATAATTCCGAATAAACAGGAGTTCATGGTTAGCTCAGGATTAAGACCGAGTTACCTAGGTTATCAAATGAAAAGAAAATCAGTCTCAACAGTAAACGACTTTATAAAGTTTGAGTGATTTTCTTCATGGTCCGATCTTATGCAATACTCATTGCATAGGACGCCCCCACTCACATGTCTCCACATGTACAATTTGGTGATCACATTGTTTATATCATATACAAAACTTGATCCACTCTTATGTCTCTACATATAGTTCAAGTAATCATAATATAGCCAGAGTGTTCTTAGTTTATTGGATTTAGATTAATGATCGTAAAGTTCACTTTATTCAATACCAATCTTTACTGAATAAACAACAATAATAACTTTATTGAAAATAGAATATGTTTTTGTTTACAAACTATGAGTTATTGGACATAAAACCCAACAAACTGGTCTACAAGAGGATTAAAATTAAAAAAAATACAGGGAGGGTGACGGTTTGGTTTGACATGGCGGGTTCGACTTAACTTGCCACGTCATCATCCTCTTCCTCTTTTAAGAAGAAGACGCGCATGTCCAATAGCGCTGCCGTTTTAAAACGCCTCTCACCTGCTCCTATCATGACATTGCTCCCCTTGATTTCTTCATTCAACTTAAAGATGGTGTTACAAGGATGAGCTTGGGATTGACTTCATACATTCTCTTGGATTGTAGCCTAAGTTATTTGCCTCTAAAGTTCGTCGGAAAACTAATACTTACCTCTAGTTAAATTAGTTGGTTTGAACGAACATCTTTATATGTGTGGCATTAATCTCGCCAGCTCCAAAAAGTGGCATTGCTCCCCTTGATTTCTTCATGAAACTTAAAAATGGTGTTACAAGGAAGAGCTTGAGATTGACTTCATACCTTCTCGTGAATTGTAGCCTAAGTTATTTGCCTCCAAAGTTCGTTGGAAAACTAATACTTCACTCTAGTTAAATGAATTGGTTTGAAGGAACGTCTTTAAGTGTGTGGCATTAATATTTATAAATTCTTCTCAATCTACAGCTCACCCAAAAAAGGAGATAATTGACTTGTTGGGCAACTCGATCTACGACGTTTTAGCTCTAGATTTCTCTCCTATCTCTCTTCCCTCCTCTTTAGATGGAAGACCATGACTGTGTTTTCCAGATAAGAAGTTGTTTTAAGCGTTTTTCAAAGTTTATGCTATAAATGATGTTCATGTAAGAGTTATATTTCCACATTATAGATGAACATGAGACGTTAGTAGCGACTCTAAGTATGTGGAAATTTAGGGTCGTTATAGTTGATATCAAAGCTATAGGTTTTAGATTCTGTAGACTAGCCTACGATGTAGGCTTGGCACATTCCATGGTCCCAACGTCGATGTCCTATCACCTTCAGGTACGTCTTGCATAAGATAAGAAAAGAGAAACATTTTCGAACTCGCATGCATTTTTCTAGTGATATTACTGAAATTGTTGTGATATTTCATGTATTTATTATAGAGTATGATGTGATTTGTTGTATGTTGAGTGATTTTGTTTGCAATATGATGTGACTTTAGAATATGTATTTTTAATAATATATATGCATAGTGATGAACCTTAGACTTAAGAAATGCTATCTTGGTTTCTTGAACCATGCTGCCTAGACCACGCGAAAGAGTAAGACAAGGAAGGGGACGATGTCCTATTAGAGGTAGAGGACGAGGTGAGGCTGAAGAGAGTTCACCTCAAGAAGGATCACAGATGGGGTTTGAATTAGAACCCTTATTGCATGAAATGTCTGTAAGCACCCCTTTGGGGGCAGACTTAGTAGCTAGGGATAGAATAAAAATGACCAAGTAATCATAGGGAACCAAACTCTATGCGTTAACCTGATGGTAGTAAACATGATGGACTTCAACGTCATACTAGGCATGGATTAGCTAGCCGAAATCATGCTAGTATAGACTATTGTAAAAAGGAAGTAACATATTTGCCACTGGCGGGACCTACCTTTAAATTTAAAGGCATGAGTACCGGGATTACCCCTAGGTAGTCTTGATGATGAAAGCAAATAGGTTAGTCCAACAAGGCGGATGGGCTATATTAGCATGTGTTGTAGACGAAAGAGGAAAAGAAAAGACCCTAGAAAACATGTCAATAGTTAACAAGTTCCCAGATGTATTTCCGAATGATCTACCTGGAATATCCCCTTCCTGAGTGGTTGACTTCGTCATCGAACACGAGCTAGGAACTGGGCCTATTTCCAAAGCACCCTATCACATGGTGCTAACAGAGTTGAAGGAACTCAATGCGTATTTACAAGACTTACTGAATAAAGGGTTCATTCGACCTAGCGTATCCCCTTAGAGTGCACCAGTGTTTTTTGTTAAGAAGAAAGATGGATCGATTACAGAGAGCTAAATAAGAGAACCATTAAGAACAAATACCCTCTGCCTCGAATGGAAGACTTATTCGATCAACTCAGAGAGGCAACGATATTTTCTAAGATAAATTTGCGGTCAGGTTACCATTAAATAAAGATTAAAGAAAAAGACAATACCAAAGACAGCATTTAGGACAAGGTACGATCACTATGAGTTCGTAGTGATGTCATTTGGCCTCACCAATGCTCCAACTATATTAATAATGTTAATGAACCGAGGGTTCAAGGACTGTCTAGACACTTTCGTGATCGTGGTCATTGATGACATCCTAGTGTACTCAAAAACAGACTTGAAACACTAGGAACACTTCTGAAATGTCCTAGCCACCTTAAGAGAGAACAAGTTATACGTGAAGTTCTCAAAGTGTGAATATTGGTTACGACAAGTCTTTTTCCTAGGACAAGTGGTGACAAAGGACGGAGTATCCATAGATCCCACTAAGGTCGAAGCGGTCGCAAAGTGGGAATGCCCAACTACGATAACATTAGTACGGAGTTTCTTAGGACTAGCAGGATACTATTGATGGTTTGGGCAGGACTTCACTAGGATAGTCTCGCCTTTAACATAGTTAACGAGAAAAGGGGTATCATTTATATGGAATGATGCTCATGAGGCAAGCTTCCAGAACCTAAAAGAGAGATTGGTAACAGCCAGATACTCACAGTACCTGAAAGCTCAAAAGGGTACGTAATCTATAGTGACGCGTCCAAGAAGGGACTAGGATGTGTGTTAATGTAACATGTAAGGTTGTTGCATACTCCTCCCGTCAACTAAAAGAATACAAAAAGAATTACCCTACCCACGGCCTAGAATTGGCCGCTGTAGTGTTCGTACTAAAAATTTGTAGAACCCAAAGCCCAAATCCCTCCTCGGACCAGTAGCCAAATGTCAATCCAACTCGCAACCCGCGTCCCGTGCTTGCCTCTACAAACCCGAGGTCCAAGTTCCCTCGACCCAACCAAACCAGCCCGCAGCCTAACTCACTCGTGGCCCAATCTGTAAACAGAAACCCAATCAGCAGCTGATAAGGCAACCCTAATCCTCAACTCAACGATCCAAGCTTATGTTGAAGCAAGAACCCTTAAATCAAAGTAATTAACACCTCCTTATACGAAATTTGGATCAACCAAGAGATAAGGCTAGAATTAGATTACCTCTTACGATCGAAGATCTAGAAGCAAGATTTGGAAACCATGTTCTAAATCGAGTCACTCCACAATCTAACTTGATCAAGGCTTGATTGAATGGCTCGGGTGCAATTCTACTACAAGAATTGCTTGAAACTTAGAAATGGAAAATATGATGCTCGGATTTCTAAGGGAAACGTCTCAATTTGAGATCTGAATTACATTCATCCACGAATCTTATTTTTACATAACATATTGTGGGTATTTATAGTCTCCCAACAAAAGATGTTTGTGGACGGGATTTATTCGAGATGTTTGTGGACGGGATTTATTCCCGATCCCCTTTAATCTCCACAAAGAATAAGTCAAATTGACCATTTGACTTTTACATAATTTATCAAATTAAACATAGTTTTTTCTAACAAACGTTGATGTGCTTGAGTGGCTAATGCGGCAGACGTGTAATCAATTGAGCTCTTTGTGCTTAGGTTCAAATTTTATTGTTGACATAGTTTTTTGAATCTTTTGGAACACCGTGATTCTTATCATCAGCCTAGCCGTAAACGCGACCGCGAGCCAACCCAAATCGACATGGGCTGCTATGGTGCTGCCACGTGTCCATTTGCTATGAAAGCAACCCTTCGGCTTGAGCGGTTTGGATGCTCCGACGACGCTTCGGTGGCTCCACTGCTCTTTGTGCTTAGGTTCGAATTTTATTGTTGACATAGTTTTTTTAATCTTTTGGAACACCGTGATTCTTATCATCAGCTTAGCCGTAAACGCGACTGTGAGCCAACCCAAATCGACATGGGCTGCTATGGTGCTGCCACGTGTCCATTTGCTATGAAAGCAACCCTTCGGCTTGAGCGGTTTGGATGCTCCGACGACGCTTCGGTGGCTCCACTACTGTTTTAGCCTAGTTTCCACTGTTTCGACCATCCTAGATCCATTTTCGGCCCCAGTTAAGGTAATCGAGGTCGTTTTAGAGCCGTATTTCACATTTATTGAATTATTAGTTATTTAATTGTGAAATACTAATGGAAGGTGGTGAACGGTGTGATAGGAAACAAACTCTGGCACCGTAGGAAGTAGCTCTCAAGGAACGAGAGCTTATGTTTAGCTAATTAGGGAGTACTTTAGCCAAGGCTAAGTGGCCTTACTATAGGATATGCTAAAAATTGTATGAGTTATGATGATGTATGAACTGTGTTGTACGATGTCGTATGTTAGTATATGATGATGTATAAGTTATGATGATGTATGAGTTGTATCGTATGATGCCATATACTAGTATATAATGAATGATGTATGATTTGTATCATATGATGTCATATATTAGTGTATGATGATGTATGAGTTATGATGATGTACGAGATATGATGATGTACGAGATATGATGATGTATGAGTTATGATGCTTTATGATGTGCGTAGTATATATATATTTCGATGAATGATGTACTTGATATGCTTGATGCACTTTATGACAATATGATGAGCATGATGATTGTGTGATGTTTACCTTAATATGATGATATTTTCCATATTGAGCATGCTATATGATGATGAGTGCCATATTTCATCATGTCGTTAGATCGACATACGACACAACCCTTTAAGAGCATGAAAATGATATTAATATAAATATCCACGAGTATGTGTTACCTAGAGTAACAAAGAGATGCGACTAGAGGGTTGTGTTAGAAGAGATATTATGATGAATTTAGAGGGACCTCATGCATGTTGTATGTTTATAAGCATAGGGCTACTTCCCCTAGAGATGATGAGTGTGGACGCACACAATATGATGATGAGTGCGAATGTGCACAGATGAGGGTGTTCCTGAGGCATATGACATTAGCTTGACCAGAGGGTTTAGGGGATGTGCGAGCGCCTTGTGGATTCACACTCGCACGTGTGAATCGTGTGTAGGGAAGTACTTCACATCCAATTTTTCCAAGACTGAAGGTCACCCCTATGATGTTAGAGATAGGTCCTTAAATCATGATTGCATGTGTTTGCGTTTGCATGACCTCCTATAGTGGGGCCACTTACTAAGTATTCTTCGAAATACTAAGGTCGTGTGCCACATTATTTTTTAGGTAAAGGCAAGGCGCACTTGTATGGAGGACGGCGGCATCGCGAGCAAAGATTGTGGCATATGCATAGGGTAGATTCATATTTAAATTTCAAGGTTTAGGTTAGAATAGTTTGTTATACATTTCATTGTTTTAAATTACTTCGTATTTCTTTTATTTTCTCTAAATTCTAAATGTCAGTATTTCGTATTTAAACATGTAAGACCAGGGTTGTATTTTCGAGAGAAGAAGTTGTTTTAATCATTTTTTCAAGTTTACATTATAAATGATGTTCATGTAAGAGTTATATTTCCACATTATAGATGAGCATGAGACGTTAGTAGCGACTCTGAGTATGTGGAAATTTAAGGTCGTTACACTTTGAGCATTACTATGAGCTAACAAGGGGACCTTATGGACTTACATATTATAAGCTCCAATGATATAAAACTAATTAATTAAACTTTTTAATTAATCAATTTCCCTTCATTAACTATAGATCACTCCACTATAGACCTATTGCACTCTTATGCACTGTAGGACAAGTTATGTCGATTGATATAAATATTACAAGCAAGTCGATCCTTCACGAGTTGTTCATAATTACGGTTGGGTCAAAAGTCTATTTTACCCCTGTAACTACATCTTTCACCTTACATACTACTGATTCTCTAATGAACAATTTGTTTATGATCCTTCACGAGTTATTTTATGCATGAAAATGATTTTTCTAACAAAGGTTAGATGTTTCAGTCAGAGGTCTTGAACATAGTTAAAATACGCAATGTTATGACCATAGAGATGGTAAAAAATGTATCAACGTATACTGACGATTAAATAGATTCAAATGAAAACGACCAAGAAAACTTGATAGACGACAGCATCTTATAGTCTGCTACAGATATTAAAAGTGGTATTGTCGAAAGGAAATTTTGTCACTATGAAGTATGTAAATATGAAATATAAGTATGGTGTGAAAAAAAAAAAAAAAAAAAAAAAAAAAAAAAAAAAAAGCTAACACAATAAAAGTTGAAACATTGTATACCTAAACTGATTTATGAATGACATAAACTGATTTATGAATGACATAAATGACTTTAATGTGAGCTAAGCTCAGGAAGTCGTGAGATGTAGAAAACCTCCGTGCCTAACACTAATTGAAAATTTTTAAAGTTACAATCGAGCCACATTGTGGATGAGATATTATGATCATGGTCAAAGTTTTATAAATATTTATAAACATGGATGGGAGTTTGAGATTTTTAAGATATCTTAAATTTAGGAATGATTTAAGATTGATTTGGGAGGAGTCACAATATTAAAAAAAATAAAAAATATAAAAAAGCCCCCTTTGGTTGTGTTGCCTTTTCATATAACGAATGAAAAAATGTTAAAATGAGACCTTGAAGATGTATGGACAAAAAAGTGCATCATTGGACCTTTAGCTAGGCTTAAAAAAAATTTGACTTGGAGGACAATGTAATGAAGGAAACTGATTAAACTATTGATCTTGTTGTCCGAAGAAAGCAAGTCATCTAGAAGAAAGTGAGAAAATTGAAATTGAGGTTGAGGTAAGTATTTAAGTTCTCCATCATTATTGTCCACATGAATGTTGATTTCAATGCGCCTAAACCACAATCATACTAAATGGATTCTATTTTTCATGAAATTTTAGGAGAAGACTCAATATGATATGATAAGGTTATGTATGAAATTTGATGATAATTAGATTATGATAAAAGGCTAAACCCAGGGTAGGTGTAAAATGACTAAAATTCCCCTATAATTATATATAGCTGGCTTATGAGCAAAGTGACCCCTAAATGACATTTAATTGAATGAGGAGACTTATGTTACAAGGCCATTGAAATATGTTGATGATTTAAACCAAGTTTTGCGATGGTAAATGACCAAAATATCCCTATAAGAATTCTAGGATATTTTCAAAACCTTAAATACTCAAAAAAAAAAAAATTTTATGAGACTCATTTACAATATAAGGGTAAGTATGAAAGATTTTAAGGAGATTATAACAACTTAGGGATATGAGCCAAGAGAGAAAGTATGTAACTACCCCTCAAGACACTTGATAAGAAATCAAGGTTTTTATGATTACCAAGTGACAAGATACTTATGAAAGATTTATGCATATAGAAAAATATTTATGACTCATATGGATTAGGGTGTACTTGTTAAGAATTTTTCCTTAGTTGTACTTCAAGACTTAACAAAAAACTCTTGAACGAGAACCCGAGATATTTTAAAGACCTCCCGATGAGTAGTGCAATATGGTCTTACGACAATGACTACGTCGTTGGAAACGCATGAACACCTGGGTGTAGGTACTTAAACTATGTCACAAGGAACCCGTGAATCCTTGGACATAGGTATACAAATTGTATCGCACCGAACACATGAAGCCTTGGATGTAAGTATTAAGACTATGTCACGGGGAATGCATGAAGCCTCATGCATTTATTTATTAAATATAAGGAACAGATTAAGATAACAAAAGACAAAAGATACACTTCAAGAAACAAAAGTTCTCTCAAGTATAGGAGTTGAAGAAAGATAATGTTTCAAAGATTTTCTTTAAGTTTCAATATGGTAGTTATGAGTGACTGTGAGGTCTTTTAACTCATTAATGCCCAAAACTTGTATAATTTAATGAACTAGATCTTCGAGAAGGTTCTTAAACTAGTTTGTAATGGTCTAAATAAATTCTAAATGGAGTAACAGGACAAACTCTTAAGCGAACTTAAAGTTCTATATAACACACGGCATCAATGTCATAGAATTTGGTATAGCGAACCATTTTAAACGAAGAGTAGTTTTCCCAAGTTACTAATGAGGTCGTGCAAAAACTAACAGTGATTCCTTCCTTCAAAAGGAATAAAAAAAGATTTTGTACAATTGACGACAACATTGCAAGCAAAGAAGCATGCTGGGGACCTTTAGTGTGTAAGGGGACCTTTAGTGTGTAAGACTAACGTGATAACCACTACACCACAACAACTAAATGTCCATGATGTCCATGATAAAAAAAAATAGTTAATAATTAAAAAATTTAATGTTTAAACAAAATATCCTTAGAACCTCGCAAGGTTTCATCAATAGTTAATAATTAAAAAATAGTTAGTGAGATGAAACCGTTAATATCTTGTTTGAAAAATACAATTTAACTTTCAAACAAAAAAAAAGAAAAACTTCAAAAATAAGTTTTGGTTAATACTCATAATTTTAAAAAGAAAAAAAAAAATAAAAAATACTCTTCAATTTTGTCTTGAACTTTCATTTATGAACATTTTCCAATATGAATATAATACAATTCAATATTTAAATAGACAATTTATTTTCAATCTTATTCTTAAGTATTTTTAAAATGGGTTAACAAATTAGTTCATATACATAAGAATACTTTTGAACTTTTTAAAAAAGATAATCAAGGATATCATATGGTGGTGACCCAATGTAACCCGTGGTCATGTCTTCTTTGAAGAGCCACCTTCGTCCTACCACGGTTTGACTCGTCTACTCCATTTCGAGTCAACAAAGATATCATAGGCTTTGCATCGTACCCAAAATATAATGGCAAGACCAAGTTATCGTTTTATCTATTCATATCCTATATTTAAAATATTATGCATAAAATCATTCAACCACATGAGAAAGAACAATATTACTAGCGAACAAACTGTGGCATCATCGAGACTTGAACCGGAGACCTTTGTATGTTAGACAAACTTGATAACCAACTACACCACAAGACCAAATGATGTGGAAATTTTGTTTTATATTATGATATAATGTTATAAAATTGAGGAGTAAAAAGAATGATAAAATTAGAATTTTAAATCTTTTTTTTTAATTCTAGAATTAATTGAATAGTATTACACATTTGAAGGCTTTCATGGTTATTTTGAGCCATAGGTCCTGCTTTTTAATGGTAACAACTTACAAAAAATAATAATTATAACAATAATAAAGAAATAAATAAATAATTAACCCATCCCTTCGTTCACTGATATCTTAGGACTCCTTCCTCAAATATCACTCTTCAACCCCTACTCTAACTATCATTTATGCTAGAGAGAATAAAAAAATAGATCATAAAAAATTCACATACAAAGCTAGAGAAAGAATAAAAAAATAGCTCTTATTCCAACTATCAGTTATGCTAGAGAGAGAATAAAATGGCTCTGATACATGTTAGATGAACACACTCTCCACAATGGTATGATATTATCCACTCTGAGCATAAGCTTTGCTTCGGGCTTTCCCAAAAGGCCTCATACGAATGAAGATAGTATTATTTGATTATAAACCGATGATCATTCCCTAAATTAGTTGTGGGACTCTCATCCAAAAGAATTAAACTGCTAAACAGAATTAAACGAAAAAAAACAATAAGATTTAGAAGTATTGAAGATTTAGAATAAAATAATTAAAAATTAAAACTAAATATAAAAAAAATGGAGATTTAGTAAAAAGAGCTCTAAATGAAACAAAAGAATTAAAAACTAAAATTAAATACGGGAAGAAAAGAAAATATAAACCAAGACCAATAGAAAAAAAGAGGGAAGATTCAATAAATAGAATTTAAAACTAAATATAAAAAGAAAAATGGAGATAGAGTGAAAAGAACTAAACCATAAAGCATAAAGCAAAAGAAATAAGTGAGGACAAGTACATAATAATGTAACATAAAATAACTTTATTAATTTCTTTTATATATCAGTAACTTCCATATATATATAAAAATAAATATAATATAATATAAAATACTCCCGGACATTTATTCATGCAAATATTCTAATGTTCACATGAAATCTAACCTAATCATTATAAATTAAAGGAATAATTTTGTAAAAGTTCGAATTTAAAACTGATGTCATGGGCTCACATAGGTTGACTTGGATTTCAAAGGATAGAATCGAACTTTAAATTAGTGACAACAACTTAAGCTAATCAGGTAAGTGGCCTTACTATTAGCATGATTATATTTGATGCTGACACGTGCCCTGTGGTTTTGCATGTGTCAGAAACTTCATATGTGTGAATTGTTTATGAATCGATATGACTATGATATGTTATGTATACGTTATGATGCGTGAATGATACGATAACTCGTACATCATCAGGTGTTCAATGATATCTGTGAGATAGGATACGAGAAGGATGCGATAAACGTAATGGAATGATATGACTAAGATATGATTGACATAGCATATGGTTAGGTTATGTATAAAAAAGGATATGATTATCATAGAATGATAGAACGATATGGATGTGTGAATTGTTTATGAGTCGATATGACTATGATACGTTATGTATACGTTATGATACGTGAATGATATGATAACTCGTACATCATCATGTGTTCAATGATATCTGTGAGATAGGATACGAGAAGGATGCGATAAACGTAATGGAACGATATGACTAAGATATCATTGACATAGCATATGGTTAGGTTATGTATAGAAAAGGATATGATTATGATAGAATGATAGAACGATATGGTTAGGATACGTTCCTATAACGGTATGACTCGAATTCGTAAATAAAACGATATGGTTAGGATGCGTTCCTATAACGGTAAGACTAGGATACATTCATGAAACGACGTGAACTAAGATATGCATATAGAAATGATATGACTAGCATAAAATACGATCTCGACGTATGCATGAAAGTATGATAAACGATATGAGAAATGATATGAAAAACGATATGATATGTTCGCTAGCGGGATTGTATTAAACAATAATAAAAATGAAAAAACTGTTGTGACCTTGTACCCCTAACGGGTGTCCGGCACTGAGAGCTACTAGAGAATGCTCGCCCTATAAGAAAAGGAGGCTCGGGTCCTAGTAGGATATGATAGGTCCCGTAATTGCAAGTAAGGGGTGTGTGGATGAGTCACGTAAGTGACTATGACTCGTATAATGTTGTTGACCCTAAAAGTTTTATGTTGACTACAAAGGGGGTCAAACCCACAACCTTCTAATCCAAAGTTAGACACACTAATCCACTGCCCTATGCAGTCATTTTTTAAAGTTTATGCAAATACATTAATATAAATATAATATTTTTATACTTTTATGTTTGAATTCCTACTTAGCATACTGTGATGGAAAGTATTGGGACCTGATGCATAATGTGTGTTCATGTGTATCGAGATACTGCCCCATTATGATGAGCACGGACGCGTACTTCATGAGACTGATTGTTATCATCTTGTTCGCCATAATGCTACGACAATCGCTATTCCCTATGGGTGTCCAGCAACAACTCTCAGCGAGTGCTAGCCAGACAAGTAGGCGTAGGGAGCGTGCGAACCTGCCTAGTGGGCCCATGTTCGTAGGTGTGGCCCATGTGTAAAGAAGTATTACACATCTAATTTAGCCTGAACTAGAAAGCCTTCAAGAGAATGAAATGAACTCTTGTACAGTTGATGACTACATTTCATGTGACTTCATTTCATAACGCCAATAGTCGGGCCACTTATTGAGTACAGGGGTTCCTACACACGGCCCACAAGTCACATTAAAGACCATGGAACTTGTGTTACGATAAGTTGCATTTTATTTATTTTGTAGTCCTTAAGTTAGATTAGGACATTGTTTTATTCTTTTTTTTGTTTTATATAAATTTCACGTTGTTTATTTTTCGTTATTTTTTTTAAGGTTTTATTGTGAATGTTTAAGTCCATGGCATCGTGTTTATTTAAATGAATTTTTCACACAAAAAAGGTCATGTCATGCATATCAAATAGAAAAAAAAAATGTTATTGTTGAGTGTTCTATTGTTGACTGAGTCATTTGTCTATCATGAGTAATTATGTGTTGACTATAGATCATGTCACCTAGAGGATGTGGAAGAGGGCGTACGGAAAAAAGACGACCCCTGTTAAAGGACGGGGTAGGGGTAGAGGGAGTCCACCTCCAGCGACGCACCGGCTACTTGAATGGACCCCATGACGACCCTGATTTTCGAATCATTCTACGCTGTGATGCAAACGATGGTGACCACCCAACAGACCAACAGTACGCAATCCCCGCGAGAAGCGAGGTATGCGAGATTTCAAGCGATAGATTCTCACACCTTTAATGGTGCCTTAGGTGACCCAACAAAGGTACAATTGTCAAAATGGTCCATTGAGACGATTTTCCTATCAATGATATAATAGTCTAAAAAAATCATAAACAAATAAACAACTAAAAATAATTATAAAATAAGATTATGTTATGAAAAAATAATAATAAATAAACAAAAAGAAGAAGAAACAACCCTCCGCGACTTCTCTTCACTAACCTCTTATGTCTTTCCTAAGTAATCTCTTTCCTCAGTTATCTCTCCTCAACCCATCCCTTGCCGAGAAAGTCACCGTTGGAAAAAAGAACAGAAAAACAACAATTGTTAGATTTACTGATGAAAAAATGAGAACCGCTCTTACCTAGTTGAGATTCACCTATAGAGAGATTTACATGAAGATAGATATGTTCATTAAGGTATATATTAAATCTTCATTTCTCTTATCCTATTTCTTTTTTTTGAAATCACCCTACTGTAGTTAGATCTTCATTAAATCCTTACAATGGTTTAGGTTTGAGTTAGAAACTAAACGTTAATCATGTCAAACAAAAGGAAACACGGAGATAAGGAAAGATTTAAAAATAGGGATCCATTCGAAATTTGGAACACATGTGAACATAATTAAAAGGCAATAGAGTAAATACAAATAAAGAAAAAAAAGAAGGAAGATTTCAGTATTAAAAAACTTAAACTAAATATAGAAAGAAAAGTAAATATAGACCCAAAATAACTCTATCAATTGTTTTATACAAAATCATAGAAAACAAGCTTTTTAATAAAAATATAATGATTAGGTACCTAACATTTACTTTTAACAATAAACCAATCTAAACTAGAGAAATAATTTTATAGGGTTCAAACTTGAAACTGATGTCATGGGCTCACGTAGGTTGACTTGGATTTCAAGGGACAGAATCGAACTTTCATTAAGGATATATTCGTGACAACAACTTAAGCTAACCAGGTAAGTGACCTTACTATTGACATGGTTATATTTTATGTTGACACATGCCCGTGGTTTTGCAGGTGTCATATATACTGATATGTGTGAATTATTTGTGAATCGTAGAAGTAAGATTTGTTCATGAAACGTGAAGGTTAGGTTTCATCTTGAAGTACTATGGATATGAGAGGTTGATAAAAGAATATAGTTAGGTTATGGGTAGAAAGAGATAGGATCATGATAGATTGATAGAACGATAACGTTAGGGTACGTTGATGTAACGACATGACTGTGATAGGTATAAGAATGTTGAGGCTATGATAAGTTAGGGAACGATATGACCACGAAGTGTTTACGATATGATATGATTATGATATGACATGTGAATGATGGATGTATATATATTGTGATATAATATAAAGACGATATGAAATATGTTATGGTAAGATATGTGATAAATTGACATGTTTATGATATGAATATATTGTGATGCGATATGTTATGGCATGATACGTATCTGATGAAAATTATTATGCTTGGAAGCATGAAATGTTATGATTATGATACACTTATGTAATTTGAATGATATGATATGATTGACATGCAAAACGACGAACTAGCATGAAATACAACCCCAGCGTATGCATGAAAGATATGATAAGTGATATGAAAAATGATATGGGATGTACGGAACGCTAGTGGGGTTGTATTAAATGATAATGAAAATGAAAAAATATTGGGACTTCATGCATTATTGTGTGCTCATGCATTGGGGGATACCCCTTACCCTTCACGATAGTACCGACGAATACGTTAGGAGGCAGGAATACGATCATTATGGTTATCATAATGCTGCGATGACCAAGCAGGAAAACGATCATTATGTTTATCATAATGCTGCGACGGTTAGGCAGGGGTACGATCATTATGGTTAACCTAATGTTGTGGTGACGGTTACTAGTTCTAACGGGTGTCTGGCCTAAGGAGCTTCCGGAGTATGCTCGTCTAACAAGGAAGGTGGCCCAGCGGTGTGCGAACTGACTGGTGAGTCCATACTTGCACGTATGGGCTATGTGTAGAGTATATGATAGACATCCAAATTACCCGTTAGGACAGTACCGTAGGAAAATGGATTTAAATGTAGGTCCCGTCATTGCATTCACATGTTCTTGCATTTATCCCCCAATAGTGAGGTCACTTACTGAGTATTTCTTAAAATACTCAAGCCACGTGCTACCTTTATTTCAGATTAAGGCAACGCATTCCTGTACGGCTGGCGACGGCATCGCAACTCGAGACTATAGCACATGCATAGAGTAGTCGTATTTATTTTTTTTTTGACTTAGACTAGGATAGGATGTTTTTTAATTTAAACATTCATTTATTTTATTTAGCCTTTTGTTGTGTTATTTTTAAAGGTGTTTTCGAAACACGTAAGTCCATGACTGTGTTTTAAGCTGAAGGTTATGATTCATGAAAGTTTAAATGGTAGTATTTCCGCATTCAATATTTATGATATGCATACAGTCGCGACCTTAAATTAATTAGAAAATTTTGAGTCGTTATAAATGAACTGTCTGGATGATCAAAAGGTGACTTGTGCATCGTTTATACTAAAAAATGATGCGGAGTTATAGTCGGGGGATAACCGGGGGATTCTCAGCCAAGATGGAAGTGTGATACAATAAACATACTTTTAGCTTTTATGTTTAATCTAGTTAATGTATTAAATATTAATATGAACGGTTCAGATTAAGTTTTTTTTTTTTTTTTTTTTTTTTTATCTTTTTATAAACACTTCAAATTAAATATATTTTTTCCATTTGTATTTATTTAACATATTAAATATTTATTCCAACCCTTCAAATTAGATCTATTTTCTTAGATTAAATTTTAATTTGTACCCTTCAAATTTTTCTTTTAACTAAATTAAGGTCTTAATTAATCAATTTTCATTCGTAAACTATATATTTAGAGTTGCACTTTTATGCACGGTAGAACAAGTTGTGTCAATTGATATAATCATTACAAGCAAGTCAATCATTCACAATTTTTTCGTAATTACAGCTGGGTCAAAAGTTCGTTATACCCCTTAATTATATTTTTCACCTTAATACCACTGATTCTCTAATGAACCATTTGTTTATGATTCAATCATAAACTAAGTCCCTCTAGAGCCCGTAAGAGGGGTGGGCCCCATTGTTCAAATCTCAAAATCAACACTAAAGGAAACTACTCATCTACTTACCATATATGAGAATGGGTGAAAGTCATCTCGTGAAATTATGTTTCCATCTCCCGTTTGGTCAAGTACTGAAAATGGCATTCATAATAATTAGGTTACGAAAGTCATTCTCACCCATACAAATGAAAGGATAACCCTCATAGACAAGAGTTCATAACTCACTAAAAATTAAAATCAAGTCGCATATGATCATCTGTGAAATATTAATCTTCTCAATTAATGAATTTATAAATAGAGATTAAATATTTAGTGATTCAGTTCTATACAAACTAATGGTATAGGATTATCCCACTCACATGTCTTTGTTCCCTTCACTTTGAAAGGTTGACCTATTTCTTAACATACCAACCAAGGTTATATAAATATACATGTCAATTTAAAATGATTTTTATTAGGCATAAATTGACCAATATAAAATATAATACACAATAGGGATGTTCAAAAAACTCGATGATCAGAAAAATTCTATCAACTCAACTCTATAGTTTGGGTTGGATTGTGAACTTATTTGGGTTGGATTTGGTTCAAATAAATGAAAATTTTATGAATAAAGTTGGTTCATGATTGAGTTTATCTAACTAACTTGATGTAATAACCAAGAAATTAGAAGAAAAAAATTGACATTGTCCCACATCCCTGAAGTTAGAAGTAGGCCTCCGGTGTAAAATGGAGACACCTTACTTCATTTTATCATCCCACTTGAAAGGTTTGAAGCCAGTCGGAGAATACATTTTCTGAGGACTTCAAGCCAGCATTCTGTCTAATCCGACTTGGGTCTCATAACTCGGTCCCTTTCCTTCTAATTTCAACTATTCGAAAGCATTTAAAGGTAGTCAACTAATTCAAATTTTGAGTTTAAGGTTAGTAGGACTACCTTTTAACTAATTTAAATTTTCAGAGTAGGCTTAGCTATCTTAAAATATTAGAAATATAATTAGAATTTCAAATCTCTATGTTTTTTTTTTTCTAGAATTGATTGAATAGTATTTATATCCTACTTTTAGCAATACATCAAGCTCTTTAATCTTAATATTGGCTGCTAAAAAGTTGACTACTTATTACGGACAACTATACAACTCAGAAAATAATGTTTGGACCCTTTCAATAGAAGCAAATGAGATAATGGTTAGTTTTAATCGACCATATGGTGGGAGTTAAAACCACTTAAAACTGGTGTTTAGATAATGAAAGACACTATGGATTTGGGAGTTCTTTATTGAAAAGAGGATAATCGAGAGTTAATAACATATACTAACATGATTATTCACTATGCTATGCAGTAATTTTTAAAAGTTTATGCTTATACTTTAATATAAATATATATTTTTATACTTCTACGTTTGAATTTCCACCTATCATACTATGATAGAAAGTATGGAGACCTGATCAATAATTGTGTTCACGTGCATCGAGATACTTCTCCATTATGGTGAGTACGGACACGTAGACCATGATACTGATTATGACCATCATGTTCGCCATAATGCTACGACGACTGCTATTCCCTCTAGGTGTCCAGCAATAGCGCATTAGCGAGTGCTAGCCCGACCAGCAGGCCTAGGAGGCGTACGAGCCCATCTTGTGGATTCACGTTCGCACGTGTGGGCCATGTGTACAGAAGTATTATACATGATGTTTTTAATGATAGGTCCCACCAGTATGTGACTCCATTTCATAACCCCAATTTCAAAACCATGGAACTTGTGTTAGGATAAGTTGCATTTTATTTATTTTGTAGTCCTTAAGTTAGATTAGGGCATCATTTTAATCGTTTTTTGTTTTATACAAATTTCATGTCGTTTATTTTTAGTTTTTTTGTTTTAAGGTTTTATTATGTATGTTTAAGTCCATGACATCGTGTGTTATGAATTATTTAAATGAATGTTTTCGCAAAAAAATGTCAGGTCAGGTCATTCACATCGTAGCGACTCTATTTTAGTAGAAAAATAGGGTCATTACAATTGGTATCAAAGCCCTACGTTACAGATTCTGTTGTCTAGCATACGAGGTAGTTTTAGTACGTTCCATGGTCCCACCGCAGATGGTCCGTCGCCGTCAAGTACGTCATACGTAAATTAATAAAAAAAGATATTGAATGTTATTGTCAAGTGTGATATTGTTGAATCAGTTGTGTGTTTATAATGATATAGTGTATGACATATTTTTTGTACCAAGAGATCCTCACTTAAGAGTAATTACGTGTTGATTATAGATCATGTCACCTAGAGTTCGTGGAAGGGGGTGTAGGGGAAGTAGATGACCCCCTCTTAGAGGATGGGGTAGAGGTAGAGGGAGTCCACCTCGTGAAGGATCAGTTACTCAAACCGACACAGCAGTGCCACCCCTAGTGGCACCAACGTCTAGAATGGACCCCATGACTACCACGATGTGGGAATCATTCTAGGTTGGGATGCAAATGGTGGTGACCATCCAGCAGACCAACAGTACGCAATCATTGTGAGAAGCGTTGTATGAAGGATTTCAAGGGATAGATCCTCGTACCTTTAATGGTGCCTCACGAGACCCAACAAAAACACAATTGTGGCAATCATCAATTAAGACAATCTTCTTATTAATGAACTGTCTGGATGATCAAAAGGTGACATGTGCATCATTTATGTTGAAAAATGATACGGAGTTATGATTGGGGTATAATCGGGAGATTCTCATCCAAGAATGGAAGTGTGATACAATAAATATATTTTTTGCTTTTATGTTTAATATAGTTAATATATTAAATATTAATGTGAACACCGGAGATTATTATTATTATTTTGTCTATTTATATTTAATATATTTAATATATTCAATAAACCCTTTAAACTAAATATATTTTTTTCTATTTGTATTTAATATATTAAATATTTATTTGAACACTTTAAATTAGATCTATTTTCTTCTTTATATTTAATCTTATATACTAAATTTTAATTTTTCTTTTTAACTAAAGTGAACCTTTTAGTGTTATGAGCATATGGGTTATCAAAGAGACCTTATGAACATATAGATTATAAGATTCAAGGACACAAAATTAAATAATTAAACTCTTTAATTAAATTTTTTTTATTGTTAACTATAGGTCACTCAACTATATATTTAGAGTTGCACTGTTATGCACGGTAGGAGAAGTTGTGTCAATTGATATTATTATTACAAACAAGTCAATCATTGCACTTCATACATTCCAAGCGGCATAGTCTCAATACCTACAGTTAAGGGTTCATACGTTGAAAGCTACGAAGTCTAAGTTAGGAACATGCTATACCGTGGGAGGTCTTAGGAGTTTCTTGAGTTTCTTAGTTTAAGGACCTTGGTCCCTTATTCTTGAGTGGTACCTAGTGTTTTTCTTACCTTGGTAGTTGTAGAGTTTGTATAGTATTTTTCTTGGTTCTCAGTCTTCAACATTATGTAAATTCTAAGTTTTGTAATTTCTGGAAACATAAGTCGTATCATGCATTTTTAAGCTCTACAAAACTTAGTAACATACCTGAGTCATTTAGAATTTCATGAAGTCATAATGAGTTCTTTAGATAATTATAGAAGAGTCTTGAGTTTTGGGAAGAATTAATTGAAGTAATCCCTTTAAACGTTTCTTAGGCTCTAACTTGGTTTAGGTTTCAAAATTGTTCTAATTAACTTGTATTAAGAAATTTGATTTAGGATATAAGATTAGTTATGAAATATATTTTATAGAGTGGTCATTATTTAGGATTTTTCCTCCCTTTTAGAAATTGGTTGTGTCCCGGGGAATGTACTAATTTTTATTTATAGTATATCCTATAGAACACATTAGTTCATTTAGTCTTGTGGATCAATGTCACTAGCCTTCTCAACTTCATTTAGCCTGTCCGATTGATTTCTTGAGTGTTCGTGTTTATTTATGGCATGAAACTACTTGAAGCATGGGTCTACTTATTGATACGTTCTGAAAAGCCCCCTTAAATCCATTTGATTTCTTTTTTACCGACAAAAACTCGTGCTTCAAAATAAATATAGTTATTGTGAATAAAAAATGAAACAATGAGATTATGGATTTCTTTTATTTCTACGATTTAGTTGGTTGCTTGTATCCTATTTAAACATGAACATTAATGAAAATTGGACTTTCGATCTCAGTTATGTTTCTCATTCTTTGCATGGTATCAAAGCATCTAATTTTTAACAACTTGAAATCTTGAAAATATCTTTATGCCCTTATGAATAGGCATTGTAAGAAGTAGTAAGTCATTTAGAGGGGTTTGACCTCTGAAAATGCTCCAATACCTTTTAGACTTAGTATGTCATCAATCATAATAACTAAAAAAATAAAAAAAAATAAAAGGGCCTACTACAAAGTTTGATAGCTTTTAGAGGTCATTTAGATCATGAACCGAAGGTAAGTTGCCTTAACGTCATTATGGTCATTTTATACCGTTATTTGGTTTAACTACTCAACTTTGTGCAATGACTATCAAATTGCATATATAATCTTAACATACCATAGTATGATCAGAATTAAAAGTTTGGCCGAAATTCATTCACTGGGTTATTTTGATGTTACTTAAATCTCAAGAAATTTGATTGGTTTAGGGTCTTAACTCATGTTTCTTGATATTTTTCTTTCATATATATTTAATTCATACTTGATTTAATGTTTATATAAAAATTCAAGCAATTCCTACAAGTATTTCTTAAGAAAAGTCTAAGATGGTTACTTACCTCGTAGTTGACGTACGGGACCTCCGCTCTCGAGAAATTGGTATCCTAATTGCTTCAAATTTTCTTTGACACAATCCTTAGGGTGTCTAGTTTCTATAACCATAAAGTTTTCATGACAACTGGTCTAGAAGAGGATTAAAATTAAGAAAAATACAGGGAGGGTCACGGTTTAGTTTGACATGGCGGGTTCAACTTAACTGGCCACGTCATCATCCTCTTCCTCTTTTAAGAAGAAGACGCGCATGTCCAATAGCGCCGCCGTTTTAAAACGCCTCTCACCTGCTCCAATCATGACATTGCTCCGCTTGATTTCTTCATGAAACTTAAAGATGGTGTTACAATGAAGAGCTTGGGATTGATTTCATACCTTCTCGTGGATTGTAGCCTAAGTTATTTGCCTCTAAAGTTCATCGGAAAACTAATACTTACCTCTAGTTAAATCAGTTGGTTTGAACGAACATCTTTGAGTGTGTGGCATCAATCTCGCCAGCTCCAATCATGGTATTGCTCCCCTTGATTTCTTCATGAAACTTAAAAATGGTGTTACAAGGAAGATCTTGACATTGACTTCATACCTTCTCGTGAATTGTAGCCCAAGTTATTTGCCTCCAAAGTTCGTTGGAAAACTAATACTTCTCTCTAGTTAAATGAATTGATTTGAACGAAAGTCTTTAAGTGTGTGGCTTTAATATTTATAAATTCTTCTCAATCTATAGCTCACCCAAAAAAGCAAAGAATTGACTTGTTGGGCAACTCGATCTACGACGTTTTAGCTCTAGATTTCTCTCCTATCTCTCTTCCCTCCTCTAGATGGAAGACCATGACTGTGTTTTCCAGATAAGAAGTTGTTTTAAGCGTTTTTCAAAGTTTACGCTATAAATGATGTTCATGTAAGAGTTATATTTCCACATTATAGATGAACATGAGACGTTAGTAGCGATACTAAGTATGTGAAAATTTAAGGTCGTTACAGTTAATATCAAAGCTTTAGGTTTTAGATTCTGTAGACTAGCCTACGATGTAGGCTTGGCACATTCCATGGTCCCAACGTCGATGTCCCGTCACCATCAGGTACGTCTTGCATAAGATAAGAAAAGAGAAACATTTTCGAATTCGCATGCATTTTTCTAGTGATATTACTGAAATTGTTGTGATATTTAATGTATTTATTATAGAGTACGATGTGATTTGTTGTATGTTGAGTGATTTTGTTTGCAATATAATGTGACTTTAGTATATGTATTTTTAATAATATATATGCATAGTGATGAACCTTAGACTTAAGAAATGCTATCTTGGTTTCTTGAACCATGCTGCCTAGACCACGCGAAAGAGTAAGACAAGGAAGGGGACGATGTTCTATTAGAGGTAGAGGATGAGGTGAGGCTGAAGAGAGTTAACCTCAAGAAGGATCACAGATGGGGTTTGAATTAGAACCCTTATTGCATGAAATGTCTGTAAGCACCCCTTTGGGGGTAGACTTAGTAGCTAGGGATAGAGTAAAGAATGACCAAGTAATCATAGGGAACCAAACTCTAAGCGTTGACCTGATGGTAGTAAACATGATGGACTTCGGCGTCATACTAGGCATGGATTAGCTAGCCGAAAACCATGCTAGTATAGACTATTGTAAAAAGGAAGTAACATATTTGTCACTGGCGGGACCTACCTTTAAATTTAAAGGCACGAGTATCGGGATTACCCCCTAGGTAGTCTTGATGATGAAAGCAAATAGGTTAGTCCAACAAGGCGGATGGGCTATATTAGCATGTGTTGTAGACGTAAGAGGAAAAGAAAAGACCCTAGAAAACGTGTCAATAGTTAACAAGTTCCCAGATGTATTTCCGAATGATCTACCTGGAATATCCCCTTCCTGAGTGGTCGACTTCGTCATCGAACACGAGCTAGGAACTGGGCCTATTTCCAAAGCACCCTATCTCATGGTGCTAACAGAGTTGAAGGAACTCAAGGCGTTTTTACAAGACTTACTGAATAAAGGGTTCATTCGACCTAGCGTATCCCCTTAGAGTGCACCAGTGTTGTTTGTTAAGAAGAAAGATGGATCGATGCGTCGATGCATCGATTACAGAGAGCTAAATAAGAGAACCATAAAGAACAAATACCCTCTGCCTAGAATGGAAGACTTATTCGATCAACTCAGAGAGGCAACAATATTTTCTAAGATAAATCTGCGGTCAGGTTACCATTAAATAAAGATTAAAGAAAAAGACATACCAAAGACAACATTTAGGACAAGGTACGATCACTAGGAGTTCGTAGTGATGTCATTTGGCCTCATCAATGCTCCAACTGTGTTAATAATGTTAATGAATCGAGGGTTCAAGGACTGTCTCGACACTTTTGTGATCGTGCTCATTGATGACATCCTAGTGTACTAAAAAACAGACTTGGAACACTAGGAACACTTCTGAAAAGTCCTAGCCACCCTAAGAGAGAACAAGTTATACGCGAAGTTCTCAAAGTGTGAATATTGGTTACGACAAGTCTTTTTCCTAGGACAAGTGGTGACAAAGGACGGAGTATCCATAGATCCCACTAAGGTTGAAGCAGTCACAAAGTGGGAACGCCCAACTACGATAACATCAGTACGGAGTTTCTTAGAAAAGGGGTATCATTTATATGAAATGATGCTTGTGAGGCAAGCTTCCAGAACCTAAAAGAGAGATTGGTACAGCCTTGGTACTCACAGTACTTGAAAGCTCAAAAGGGTACGTAATCTATAGTGACGCGTCCAAGAAGGGACTAGGATGTGTGTTAATGCAACATGTAAGGTTGTTGCATACTCGTCCCGTCAACTAAAAGAATACGAAAAGAATTACCCTACCCAAGACCTAGAATTGGCCGCTGTAGTGTTCGTACTACGAATTTGGCGACACTTCTTGTATGGAGAGAAAACTCAAAGTTTTACCAACCACAAGAGTTTAAAATATTTCTTCACATAGAAAGAGTTAAATATGAGGCAGAGAAGGTGACTAGAATTGGTGAAGGACTACGATGTAGATATCTAGTACCACCCTGGAAAAGCAAACGTGGTCGCAGATGCTTTCAGTAGAAAGATGGCCTACTCTTCGGCCCTCATTACAAGGGAAGTAAGGACACAAAGAGAATTTGAGCAAGCCAGCATAGCTATAGCGACCGAGGGAATCATAGCATAGTTGGCAAGACTCACAGTGCAACCTACGCTTAGTCAGAGAATTATTACCTCCCAACGAGAGGATCCTAACGTACAGAAAGTCCTAGGCCAGCTAGACAAAAGTCCAATACACGGATTCTCAAAGACCTCAGATGAAGGACTATTGTATCAGGGACGCTTATTTGTCCTGACAATAGAGGAGTTAAGGAAAGAGATACTAACGGAAGCTCACAACTTGCCATTTTTCATGCACCCAGGAAGTACTAAGATGTACCAAGATTTAAAACAACATTTTTGGTGGAAGAGCATGAAGAGGGACGTGACCAAGTTTATGAGCAAGTGCTTAGTTTTTCAACAAGTGAAAGCTCCTAGACAAAAGACAACGAGGATGTTACAGCCCTTAAGTATACCAGAGTGGAAGTGGGAAAACATAGAAATGGACTTCATAGTAGGATTACCCAAAACGTTTAAAGGCTATACAACGATCTGGATAATTATCGATAGGTTGACCAAGTGGGCACACTTCTTACTTTGGAAAGGCAAATATATAGTTGATAACTAGGCACAACTGTATGTGAAGAAATAGTAAGACCTCATGGAGTTCTAGAGTCTATAGTGTCAAATCGAGATCCAGACTTTACGTCAGCGTTTTGGCTCGGACTTAAAAAAGCATTGGGTACTCGGCTCGACTTTGGCACCTCCTTCCACCCCCAAACAGATGTTCAAACTGAGCGCCAAAACTTAGAGGACATTCTATGTTCTTGCATATTAGACGTTAAGGGAAGTTGCACTTTCAAGCCACTATTTGAATGACACCGTTCGAGACCCTTTATGGAAAACGGTGCAGGTCCCCGCTATGTTGGGATGAGGTATGTGAGAGAAAGCTAGTAGGACCCGAGCTAGTCCTAGTCGCCAATGAGACTATCCAAAAAATTTGAGCAAGAATGCGTACCGCTCAACGTAGAAAAAAAAAGTTATGTCAATGTAAGATGTAGAAACTTAGAGTTTGAGGTAGGGGACCCAATATTCCTAAAGGTAGCACCCATAAGAGGCTTCTTGAGGTTTACACGTAAGGGCAAATAAGTCCTAGATGCATTGGACCTGCCAAAATTGTCGAGAAAATTGGTATGTAGAGTATAAGTTAGCCCTACCTCCCTACCTCTCAGAAGTACACGAGGTAATTCACGTGTAGATGTAGAGTAAATACATGACGAGCCCTATACACATAATAGACTACGAGCCCCTCCAACTCAATGAAGATTTGAGTTACGAGAAAAACCAATAGAATTTTAACCCAAGAAGTGAAAGTGCTACCCAACCAGGGACATTACGTTCGTTTTGGTGTTGTGTCGGAGCCACCATATCAAGGGGGACACGGTGAGTGCAGGAGGATGAAATAAGAGAATAATACCCCCAGTTAGTACAAGAGTTTGAAAATTTTGAGGACGAAAGTTCTTTTTAGGGGTAGATAATGTAACAAATCGAAATAATAAAAAAAAAACTTAGTCTCCGGTAATTCCACAACCAGCGCGGAATCGTGTTCCCCAACCCATAAAAATGCCTCCCTCAACCTTCAACCATGGCCACACGAACGTCAACAACCTCCCCAAACCGCTCAGAAGAACTACAACCAAAGAAGAGACGAAAAGAAATTCGAGAGAAGGAGAAAACTAAAGAAAAGCTCTAGCTGGGAAACCCGTGACGTCGAAACCCTTAGCCTCGCATTTTAACCAAATAGATCAACCATGAAAGACCTCACCGACCTTAGTATATTACCCAAAGAGGATTCACAATGTGCATCGTCGAACTTGGAGAGGGAATTTGAAAAATTGAACTTTTGGAAGAATTTATGATCTACCTCCACAAACGTCCAACAACCATGAAACTTTGTAAGAGAGAGAAGAAGAAGATGATGACAGAGAGATGAAGAAGATGGCATCAGAAACCGTCGCAGTGAGGAGAGAGAAAAGGACACCGGAGAATCGCGCTGAGTTGGGTAAGGAAGACGAATCAAATGGATTTAGGTCAGACGCGAATCCAATACCTGAGACCCAAACCCATTGTAGCCTAATCGTTTAGCCTATGACCCGTCTCCAGCCTACTTGTAGAACCCAAAGCCCAAATTCCTCCTCGGACCAGTAGCCAAATGTCAATCCAGCCCGCAATCCACGACCCGTGCTTGCCTCTACAAACCCGAGGCCCAAGTTCCCTTGACCCAACCAAACCAGCCCGCAGCCTAACTCACTCGCAGCCGAATCTGTGAACAGAAACTCAGTCAGTAGCCTAGCTATAAACGCGACCGTGAGCCAACCCAAACCGAACCTCGACCCGAGACGCCTACATCGACATGGGCTACTCTGGTGCTGCCACGTGTCCAGTTGCTATGAAAGCAACCCTTCGGCTTTAGCGGTTTGGACGCTCCGATGACGCTTCGGTTGCTCCACTGCTGTTTTAGCCCAGTTTCCACTGTTTCAACAGTCCTAGATCCATTTTCGGCCCCAATTAAGGTAATCGAGGTCGTTTTAGAGTCGTATTTCATATTTATTAAATTATTAGTAATTTAATTGTGAAATACTAATGGAAGGTGGTGAACGGTGTGATAGGAAACAAACTCTGGCACCGTAGGAAGCAGCTCTCAAGGAACGAGAGCTTATGTTTAGCTAATTAGAGAGTACTTGAGCCAAGGCCAACCAAGTAAGTGGCCTTACTATAGGATAGGCTAAAAATTGTATGAGTTATGATTATGTATGAACTGTGTTGTACGATGTCGTATGTTAGTATATGATGATGATAAGTTATGATGATGTATGAGTTGTATCGTATGATGCCATATACTAGTATATAATGATGTATGAGTTGTATCATATGATGTCATATATTAGTGTATGATGATGTATGAGTTATGATGATGTACGAGATATGATGATGTATGAGTTATGATGATGTACGAGATATGATGATGTATGAGTTATGATGATGTACGAGATATGATGATGTATGAGTTATGATGATGTACGAGATATGATGATGTATGAGTTATGATGATGTACGAGATATGATGATGTATGAGTTATGATGCTTTATGATGTGCATAGTATATATATATTTCGATGAATGACGTACTTGATATGCTTGATGCACTTTATGACAATATGATGAGCATGATGATTGTGTGACGTTTACCTTAATATGATGATATTTTCCATATTGAGCATGCTATATGATGATGAGTGCCATATTTCATCACGTCGTTAGATCGACATACGACACAACCTTAAGAGCATGAAAATGATATTAATATAAATATCCACGAGTATGTGTTACCTAGAGTAACAAAGAGAGGCAACGATATTTTCTAAGATAAATCTGCAGTCAGGTTACCGTTAAATAAAAATTAAGGAAAAAGACGTACCAAAGACACCATTTAGGACAAGGTACGATCACTATGAGTTCGTAGTGATGTCAGTTGGCCTCACCAATGCTTCAACTGTGTTAATAATGTTAATAAACCGAGGGTTCAAGGACTGTCTTGACACTTTCGCGATCGTGCTCATTGATGACATCCTAATGTACTCGAAAACAGACCAGGAACACTTCTGAAAAGTCCTAGCGGCCCTAAGAGAGAACAAGTTATACGTGATGTTCTCAAAGTGTGAATATTGGTTACGACAAGTCTTTTTTCTAGGACACGTGGTGAAAAAGGACGGAGTATCTGTAGATCCCACTAAGGTCGAAGCGGTCACAAAGTGGGAACGCCCAACTACGATAACATCCGTACCGAGTTTCTTAGGACTTGTGGATACTATCGATGGTTTGTGCAGGACTCCACTAGGATAGCCTCGCCTTTGACACAGTTAACGAGAAAAGGGGTTTCATTCATATGGAATGATGCTTCTGAGGCAAGCTTCCAGAACCAAAAAGAGAGATTGGTAACAGTCCTGGTACTCACAGTACCTGAAAGCTCTTAATAGTACGTAATCTATAGTGATGCATCCATGAAGGGACTAGGATGTGTGTTAATGCAACATGTAAGGTTGTTGCATACCGTCTCGTCAACTAAAAGAATACGAAAAAAGTTACCCTACCCACGACCTAGAGTTGGCCGTTGTAGTGTTCGCACTAAAAATTTGGCGACACTTCTTGTATGGAGAGAAAACTCAATGTTTTACCAACCACAAAAGTTTAAAATATTTCTTCACCTATTAAGAGTTAAACATGAGGCAGAGAAGATGACTAGAATTGGTGGGACTACGATGTAGATATCCAGTACCACCCTGGAAAAATAAACGTGGTCGCAGACGCTTAGAGTAGAAAGACGGCCTACTCATCGGCCCTCATTACAAGGAAAGTAAGGGTACAAATAGAATTTGAGCAAGCCAGCATAGTTGTAGCGAGCGAGGGAATCATAGCACAGCTGGCCAGACTCATAGTGCAACCTACTCTTAAGCAGAGAATTATTACCTCCCAACGAGAGGATCCTAACGTGCAGAAAGTCCTAGGCCAGCTAGACGCAAGTCCAGTAGACGGATTCTTAAAGTCCTCAGATGAAGGACTATTGTATTAGGGACGCCTATGTGTCCTAGCAATAGTCGTTAAGGAAAGAGATACTGACGGAAGCTCACACCTTGCCATTTTCCATGCACCCAGGAGGTACTAAGATGTACCAAGATTTAAAACAACATTTCTTGTGGAAGAGCATGAAGATGGACGTGACCAAGTTTGTGAGCAAATGCTTAGTTTTTCAACAAGTGAAAGCTCTTAGACGAAAGACAGTGGGGATGTTACAACCCTTAAGTATACCGGAGTGGAAGTGGGAAAACATAGCAATAGACTTCATAGTAGGATTACTCGAAACCCTTAAAGGCTATACAACGATCTGGATAATTGTCGAAAGGTTGACCAAGTGGGCACACTTCTTACCTAAAAAAGGCACATATATAGTTGATAACTAGGCACAACTGTATGTGAAGAAATAGTAAGACTTCATGGAGTTCTAGTGTCTATAGTGTCGAATCGAGATCCACGTTTTACGTCAGCATTTTGGCCCAGACTTCAAAACGCGTTGGGTACTCGGCTCGACTTTGGCACCTCCTTCCACCCCCAAACAGATGGACAAACTGAGCACCAAATCTTAGGGGACATTCTACGTTCTTGCGTATTAGACTTTAAGGGAAGTTGCGCTTTCAAGCCACTATTTGAATGACACCGTTCGAGACCCTTTATGGGAAATGGTGCAGGTCTCCGCAATGTTGGGATGAGGTAGGTGAGAGAAAGCTAGTAGGACCCGAGCTAGACCTAGTCGCCAATGCGACTATCTAAAAAATTTGATCGAGAATGTGTACCGCTCAAAGTAGACAAAAAAAAAGTTATGCCGATGTAAGACGTAGAGACTTAGACTTTGAGGTAGAGGACCAAGTATTCCTAAAGATAGCACCCATGAGAGGCTTCTTGAGGTTCAGACGTAAGGGCAAGTAAGTCCTAGATATATTGGACCTGTCAAAATTTTCGAGTGAATTGGTATTTAGTGTATAAGTTAGCCCTACCTCCCTACCTCTCAGAAGTACATGAGGTAATTCACGTGTAGATGTCGAGTAAATACATGACGGGCCCTATACACATAATAGATTACGAGCCCCTCCCACTCAATGAAAATTTGAGTTACGATGAAAACCAATAGAATTTTAACCCAAGAAGTGAATGTGTTACCAAACCAGGGACATTACGTTCATTTTGGTGTTGTGTCCGAGCAACCATATCAAGGGGGACACGGTGAGTGTAGGAGGATGAAATAAGAGAATAATACCCCCAGTTAGTACAAGAGTTTGAAAATTTTGAGGACGAAAGTTCTTTTTAGGGGTAAATAATGTAACGAATATGAAATATATAAAAAAAAACTTAGTCGCTGGTAATTCCGTGAACCGTACGAAATTGTGTTCCCCGACCCCTCACAACGCCTCCTTCAACCTTCAACCATCGCCACATGAACGTCAACAACCTCCCCAATGTTGAAATTGAAATTGGTCTGATACCAATTTGTTGAAATTGAAATCGCTCTAATACCAATTTGTAGAAAAATAAAGCCGCTCCGATACCAACTTGAGAAAAAAATACTCGCTTTGAATATAACTCATTTAGATAACTCTCACGAAACTTTAAAAAGGGGTATCGAGAGGGGAGAGAGACAAGGAGACAAAGAAGTTCTCCAAAGGTTATTACACAATAACTCAGACAATAAATTGCTCTCTGTTTTTTTCTCTCTCTTGTTCTTTTATTCTCTAGACATTTTACACTATACATAAGACCCCTTTTATAGTTTTTCTAAGGCTAAGTTGAGCAGTATCTTCCTCATTTTTCTGTCTCCCATAACCCTTTTCCCTCAATTTAGTGCCATCACTCTTCTCTCTCCCATAAGCCTTACCCCTCTCAAATTTTGTAATGGTCTTTTTCACAAAATAACAAACAAAAAATCATAATTTTTTTTCTTCTCTCTCCTGCATTTAAGTTTATTTTTCAACACCTAAACCACTTAGAACAACTACAACCAAAGAAGAGACGAAAAAAATTCGTGAGAAGGAGAAAACTGAAGAAAAGCTCCAGCAGGAAAACTCGTGATGTCGAAACCCTCAACCCCACATTTTAACCAAACAGATCAACCATGAAAGACCTCACCGACCTTAGTATATTCCCCAAAGAGGATTCACAATGTGCATCGTCGTCCTCGAAGAGGAAATTCGAAAAATCAAACTTTTGGAAGAATTTCTTATCTACCTCCACAAGCGTCCAACAATCACGAAACTTTTTGAGAGAGAGAAGAAGAAGATGATGAAAGATAGATGAAGAAGGTGGCATTGAAACTGTTGCAACAAGGAGAGAGAAAAGGACACTAGAGAATCGCGCTGAGTTGGGTAAGGAAGACGAATCGAATGGATTCGGGTCAAACGCGAGGCGAGGCTATTCTAGCGAAGTCTTGGACCCTTCGATAGTAGCTTGCTAACCCTAGGAAGCTTCATATCTCTGTAACTGTAGTTGAGTGTTCCCATTTAGTGATGACTTCTATCGTTGTGGATGAAAGAAAAAAAGTAACAGAATGGGAGAAGAAGCGAAGACACACAAATTAATTTTCTTCTTTTTGTGGTGTGTTTAGAACTTGCACCATTTTCCTTATATAATAAAAATTTTACCCATTTCTACTACAAATGAGCAAGCACTCCACCATTCCTTCCACTACTTCCAATATCTCCGGCCTTTTTTCATGGAGAAATAAGCAACAGAAATAAAATAAATACTAACCACTATTTTTTTTTTTTTTTTTAACAAAAAAAAAAACTTATAAAGCAAAATATATTAAAAAAAGAAAACAAGTTTATAACCAACAATCACTCATCTAAACTTGTTTAACTATGTTGAAACGACTTTCTTCAAGCCAATCTTCTCTCTTATCCCCAGGAACCGTTGTCTTGCTAACGGCTTTGTCAGAATATTCGCCAACTGTTCATCTGTGTTCACATATTCCAGTTCAATAGCTTCAGTTTGTACACATTGGCGAATAAAGTGGAACCTGGTATCAATGTGCTTACTTCGATCATGGTAAACAGGATTTTTCGCCAACGCTATAGCTGACTTGTTGTCAACATTAAGCTTGGGTTTTACTTGCAGTTGACTGATGTTACTCAAAATCCTGCCCAACCATACTCCTTGACATGTTCCAGCAGTTGCGGCTATATACTCAGCCTCGCATGATGACAAAGCCACCACCTTCTACCTCTGTAATACCCAGATTATTGGATTTACTCCCAAATAGTACAACACTCTAGTTGTACTCTTTCTATCATCAATATCCCCAGTCATATCACTATCGCTAAATCCTACCAGCTCTACATTCGATAGCTTCTTATAAACACAGCCAAAACTTAGAGTACCTTTCACATACCTCAATATTTGTTTTACTGTTGTGAGATGTGAAGTTGTTGGTGCCTCCATGTATCTACTCATCACATAAACTGAGTAGGCTATGTCGGGTCGGGTATTAACCAGATAGCATAAGCTTCCAATAAAACTTTTGTAAAGTGTTTTATCAACCGCAGGTTCTCCATTCCCATTTTTGCTCATCTTCATTCTTGGTTCCATGGGAATCAAACAAGGATTGCACTCCCCCATTCCTAGCTTCTCTAGGATTTTTCTTGCATATATGGCCTGACATAAAGTGATTGATTCACTACTTTGTCGTACCTCAATACCCAAGTAATAGCTCAAAAGTCCAAGATCGCTCATCTCAAATTTCTGGTGCATCTCTTCCTTGAACTGAGCTATAACTTGTTTGTTTGAGCCGACTATGATTAAGTCATCCACATATGTGCCGATTATCATTGCTTCAACTCCATTAATATTCTTGTAGAGAGCATATTCCTGTGGACATCTAACAAAACCAAGTGACTGCAAACATTGATCAAGTTTAAAATTCCAGGCTCTCGGAGCCTGTTTTAATCCATACAAGGCTTTACGTAGTTTTAACACCATGTTTGGATTTTCCTTGTTAACGAACCCTTCTGGTTGAGCAACATACACCTCCTCTTCGAACTCGCCATTCAGAAAAGTTGTGTTTACATCCATATGATGTACTTCCCAGTTCTTAAAGGCTGCATAGGCAAGAATTAATCTCACTGTTTCTAACCTGGCCACTAGTGGGAATACTTCACTGTAATCTACACCAAACTGCTGTACATATCCCTTTGCCACGAGTCTCGCCTTATGTTTCATGATTTCTTCATCTGGATTTTTCTTTAATTTAAAAATCCATTTGATGCCGATTACTTTATGATTCTTCGGAAAATCTGTGAGTTCCCACGTTCTGTTCTTTTCAATGGAGAGAATTTGAGACATCATGGCATTCCTCTAGTTTTCATTCCTAGCAGCTTTCTTATATGAAGTTGGTTCCTCTATAGAAAGAAGACAAAGGTCCACTGCTTCCTCCTCTGCTTCATTCAGTTCTCTATAAATATCTTCTAGAGACCTGAATTTTTTCGGCATCGATGAGCTTGACAATGATGCATTTGAGGTATTGTCTGGCGTTGATAAATTTGAGAGCACTATTCCTCGACCACAAATGTCTATTGCAGAGTTATCACCGAAGCGTACCTTTCAAACAACAGATGTGGCGAGCTCACGAAACACCCTTCTTTCTCATGACATATGGTTGCTTGCTCTAGTATCTAGGTACCAGGAATTTTTAGTTCCAATATTGGCTGATGACGGCACTATAGTTTCATTCAACATCACAAAATTAGGGTCTTTGTCATGTGTGGTTTTAATTTCACACGCCTCTATCATCAGCAATGAAGACTCCTCATCCTTTTGCATCTCTATCAAGTTGAGTTGTTCGTCTTTTGTGGAACACTCTGATGCAAAGTATCCCATTTGCTGACACCTGTAACGTTTAATTTTACTTTTTTCAAATTTCTTCTTTTGAGTTTGCGACTCTCCTTCATCTCCTCGATGCCAGTCACTTCTCCCACGGCCTCTCCATCTTCCACGACCCCGTCCCCTGCCTCCTTTGGAACTGCCTTGATCCTTCCATTCTTTCTTTGAGGATTTTGCATTCTCTCGTTCCTTCCATTCTGCATGAGTGAGGAGAACGGTTTCATCCTTTTCTTCAAACCCTTGCAACCTTTCTTCATGTACCTTGAGTGATCCAATAATCTCATCAACGGATTTCGTTTTGAGATCACTGAACTCCTCAATCGTTGAAGTGATTTGAAGAAACTTTGCAGAGGTGGATCTTAGAAGTTTCTTAACTACTTGGATATCATCCACAGTATTGCCGAGCCCTCTCAATTTGTTGACAATAATGGTGAGTTTTCCTGAATACTCATCAATACTTTCTGAATCACCCATCCTCAACGCTTCAAACTCCTGCCAAAGAGTCTGCGTTCTAACTTCTTTCACTCTTTCCGCACCTAGATTAATATTTTTCAACATGATCTCTTTTTTTGTTCTTTATTGTTCTCTTTTTTTACTCCTCATAGTTAATACATAGGCGCATCGACCCGTCTTTCTTTTTCACAACAACATCGGCACACACCAACAAAATAAATTAGGTCGAATGAAACCCTTTTATAGTAAGTCTTGTAGTTGTAATTTTAGTTCCTTTAATTCTATTGGAGCCATGTGGTATAGTGCTTTAGAGATAGGTCCAGTTCCTGGTTTTAGTTCTATCCCGAAGTCTACAGCTCGTAAAGGGGAAACTCCTAGTAAATCCTCTGGGAAGACACTTGGAAATTCGTTTACTATGGATACCGTATCCATTGTTTTCTCTTTTCCTTTTACGTCCACTGTAACCTAAAAATAGCAACTAAAACTTTTTGAACAAACTAACATGGCTTGTACTTTTAACTCTCTAGTGATGAGGACAAACGAGTGTGCCGTTTTATAACTTAGGGCATCTCTGACTACGTTTGCCTTTCCAGGGTGGTACTGGATATCTATATCGTAGTCCTTCACTAATTCCAACCAACGAAATTTTTTTTGGGTGAAGAAATATTTTAGGCTATTGGTGGTCTGTGTAAATTTGGGTCTTTTCTCCATACACGGAGTGTCACCATATCTATATTGCTGTAATAGCCCAAAAATAAATAAAGAAATAAAGAATAAAAATAATTATAAAAATAGTTAAAATTACAATAATAAAAAAATAAAATTAATTAATTAATTAATTAAAAAAATAAAAAAATAAAAAAATAAATCTTTCCCCATCTCTCTCCACTGACCTCTTTCCCACAATTATTTGTCCTCTGCCCATCTAAGCTGGAAAAAAAAAAGAAAAAAAAAAAAGAAAAACCTGACAAAAAAAAAAAAAAACAGAAAACAATCATCTTGAGATTTGAGAAGAAGTATTTGAATAGATTGCAGATTTAGAGATCTTTGTCCGTTATTACGGTAAAATTCTATCTGAGAACTCCTTTTCCTTTATAGTTATGCTTATAAGAAATTAATTTAGGATCAAATATTCTTTCCTATCTTACCGTATGTAATAATCAGATCCCATGTTCAATTAATTAGATTTCTTTTTAGCATCGGAAGTTATAGGAAATAAGGTTAGAATCAATATAATTTTAGCTGGCAGATCCATAAATCTGTAAGATAGTGGCCAAATTAAAATTGGCCAATAATATGGTCGAAAATAAATATAGAATTAGAGTAATATTTATTTACAGATGTTTACAAAACTGAGAATCTATTTACAGAATGGGAATGAAAATAATTACCATGAGGGAGGAGGGAAGATTGAGGGAAGATTTGTTAAACAGAATTTAAAACTATAACAGGAGATATCAGAGGGCATGAAACTCCATTAAATTCTGTCTAATAGTAAATATCATAATTTCAACAAGGTAAATTAGAGAAATAATTGTATAGAGTTCAAACTTGAAACTGATATCATGGGCTCACATAGGTTGGCTTGGATTTCAAAGGACGGAATCGAACTTTCAGTGGATATATACGTGACAACGACTTAAGCTATCCATGTAAGTGACCTTACTATCGGCAAGGTTATATTTGATGTTGACACGTGCCCTGTGGTTCTGCACGTGTCATATATATTGATATGTGTGAATTGTCTGAGGATCGATATGCTTCCTATATGTTATGTTATGTTATGTTATTATATGTGGATTGTATGATAATAATTATGGTACGATGTGCTCTAGGAGATGTTAAAGATAGGGTACGAGAAGGATGCACAAAACGAAATGTAACGATAGGAGTAAGATACGTTCATGAAATGTTAGAGTTAGGTTACATACCGAAGTGCTATGGATAGGAGAGATTGATGAAAGAATACGGTCAGGTTATGGGTAGAAAGGGATAGGTTTGTGATAGATTGATAGAACGATATCGTTAGGGTACGTTCTTGTGACGATATGACCAAGGTACGTCACGTAATGATATGTCTGTGATAGGTATAGGAACGTTAAGGCTATGGTAAGTTAGAGAACGATATGATTATGAAGTGTTTACGTTATGACTTGGTTATGATATGATACATTGTATGCTAGATTATTGTGCTTAAGTACAAAATCATGTGAACGTGAATGTATGTTATTTATGTTGCTTAGTTGATGTGATATGAATGCATGTGACGATGTGTGACCCTTGCACGATTATGGCTTGTTGTATGAGTATTGGAATGTAACTGAATGAATTGTATGACATGAAATACGGTAAATTGCATGATACATAACCCTGCTAGGAATATGTATGATATGTAACAGAATGAGAATGAGAATGACATGTAAGCATGAAAACGTGACACGGGGTTATGTTCATTAAATGATGACTGTAGGATTAGTGGGACCTCATGCATATTGTGTGATCATGCATTTGGGGGGATACCCCTATCCCATCACGAGGGTACGGACGCGTACATCCAAATGGCAGGACAACGATCGTTATGCCCTGCATAGCATTGCGTGACGGTTTTAGTTTTAACGGGTCCCGGTGGGCCCCTAGAGCATGCCCACCGGCTAGGGACAGTGGCCCAGCGGTGTGCGAACTAGCTGGTGAGCTCATACTCGCACGTATGGGCTGCGTGTAGAGTATATGGTACACGTCCACGATTACCTGTTAGGATTACACCGTAGGGAAAATGAAACGAAACGAAACGAAACGAAATGAAACGAAACGAAAGATAGGTCCCATCATTTTATTGCATGTGATTGTTGCATTTAACCCCAATAGTGGGGTCACTTACTGAGTATTTCTTTAAATACTCAAGCCATGTGCTACTACATTTTTTAGGTTAAGGCAAGGCATTCCTGTACGGCTGACGACGGCATCGCAACTCGAGATCATGGCACATGCATAGGATAGTGGTATTCATTTTCTTAGACTTAGGATAGAATAAGATGTTTTAAACTTAAACGCTTATTTATTTTATTTCGGGTCTTTTGTTGTGTCGTTTTAAAGATGTTTTCGAAACACGTAAGTCCATGGCTGTGTTTTTAAGTTAAAGGTTATATTTTATGGAATTTAAATGAAGTCTTTCGCATTCAAAGTTTATGGTATGTATACAGTAGCGACCTTAAATTAAGTAGAAAATTTCGGGTCGTTACAATTGCGAATACTACTGCGGCCGATTCTAGGTTGTGCGTAGGGTAGTTTTTCTCATATTCTTTCAATTGGCGTGATGCATAAGCAACAACCTTACAATGTTGCATCAACACGCACCCTAATCTTTTTTTAGATGCATCGTTGTAGATTACGTATCCCTCCGAGCTTTATGATCACATGAGCATTGGAGTTGACACTAGTCTTTATTTTAGGTCTTGGATGCTGGCCTCACATGCGTCATTGCATATAAAAGGTATGTTCTTCCTTGTAAAATGTGTAAGAGGCGAGGCTATTCTAGTGAAGTCTCGGACAAATTTTCGATAGTAGCCTGCTAACCCCAGGAAGCTTCATACCTCTGTAACCGTAGTTGGATGTTCCCATTTAGTGACGACTTCTATCATAGTGGAGTCACTTAAATCCCATCTTTAGACACTACGTGTTCTAAGATTGAGACTTTTTGTAGCCAAAATGCACATTTGGAAAATTTGGCGTACAACTTGTTCTACCTTAAGATAGTTAAGACTTTTCGGAGGTGTTCCTGGTGTTCTTGATCCGTTTTCAAGTATATTAGAATGTTGTTTATGAACATCATAACAAACATGTTTAGACATTCCTTGAATACATGGTTTATTAATTTCATGAACACGACTGGGGCGTTGGTGAGGCAAAATTACATCACTACAAACTCGTAGTTGCCATATCTTGTTCAAAGGTTGTTTTCGATACATCTCATTCCTTAATCTTAATCGGATGATAGCTTGATCGAAGGTCTATCTTGGAAAATACTGTCGCCTCTCGGAGCTAGTAGAATAAATCCTCGATGCGAGGGAGTGGGTAGTTGTTCTTTATTGTTCTCTTGTTTTACTCCCTATAGTTAATACATAGGCGCATGGACACGTCTTTCTTTTTCACAAACAACACCAGCACACACCAACAAGATAAACTAGGTCGAATTAAACCCTTTTATAGTAGATCTTGTACTTGTAAATTTAGTTCCATTAATTTCGTTGGAGCCATGTGGTATAGTGCTTTAGAGATAGGTCTAGTTCCTGGTTTGAGTTCTATCCGAAGTCTACAGCTCGTGAAGGAGAAACTCCTGGTAAATCCTCTAGGAAGACACTTGAGAATTCGTTTACTATGGATGTCGTATCCATTGTTTTCTCTTTTCCTTTTACGTCCACTGCGCATGTTAGTATAGCCCATCATCCCTGTTGGATCTCTCGTAGTACTAGTGAATGGGTGCGAATCATACCGCTTGAAGTCTCGTAGCCAGTTCACTACTCTAGTAGATTGCAAGTGTTGGATTGTTGGGTGATCATTATGACATGCATCATGACCTAAAACGACTCCCGCATCAAACTAGTAATGGGGTCTATTCAAGTCACTGGTGCTGCTAGAGGTGGTGCAGCTTGTGGCGGTACAACTTGAGGCAATGCAGCTGCATCCTTCCTAGTTACTAATCCTTCGCGAGGTGAGCTCTCTTTAGCCTCACCTCTTCCTCTACATCTAATAGGGGGTCTCCCCTTCCTCTTCTTCATCTTCCACATCCTCTAGGTGACATGGTTCTAAAAACCAAGATAATTCTATTTAAGTCTATCATTTACTAACAATACAATATCATAGTACACAAAAAAAAATTCATACAACATTGCAAGCATATAATAGCGAAATTAAATCAAGCATCATGCTGCAATATATAATATAATTAAAGCTCATCAATTTTCATGCTACATAACATTTAAAACATAGAGCCAATCACAATAAATATCATCATGACATTTTCCTTTTTTAATCTTATGCATTGTGTATATAATGGTGACAGAGCATCAATGATTGAACCATGGAACACATCAAGTCTACAAGATCTACGTCATAGGCTAGTCTAGGGTGTGTGAACTGCCTGGGATCCAGCTCGCACGTGTGGGTTGTGTGTAGGGAAGTACTACACATCCAATGTTGTCTAAATTGGAGGACACCCCATGACCGTTTTAACCATAGGTCCTAGATCATTAGTTACACATGTTTGCATTCTTTGACCCCATCAGTGGGGTCACTTACTTAGTATTTCTTAAAATACTCGAGTCATGTGCTATTTCTACATTAGGTAAAGGCAAAGCACCCCTGTACCGTTGACGACGACATTGCAATCAGAGACCATGCCACGTGCATAGGATAGTAATATTTTCTTTTCTTAGACTTTGACTAGTATGGGATGTTTTTCATTAGAATTTTTACTTGCTTTATTTATTATTGTTCTTATATAGTTTTAAATATGTTTTCAAACTCGTAAGTCCATGACAGTGTTTTAAGTTGAAGTAATGTTTTAAGATAAAGATTATGTTTCACGATGATGTTTTAAATGTTTCTTTCACACAAGAGCATAGACTATGATGATGGTAGTGACTTTAGGTTAGTAAAAATCTAGGGCCATTACATGTGATGTACTGATGATGTGATTTATGTTATGGTGTAATACGTTCGGCGATATATACATGATGAGACATGCATTATGATATGATGTGATATGTCTATGACATCATGTCTATGATATGATATTTCTATGATATAATATGTTGAAGGACATGTTATGTGCATGGTATGACATAATATGATGTATGATAGGAATGATACGATATTCAACCCCGATACATGTCTTAAAGACAATGTTGAAAAATGATATGATATGAAGGAAAATGGAAGGAGTTTTTTAGATGCATCAGGGAATGTCTCCTTTTACGATGTTACAAATGCGTACGTCATGAGACAAGAAAATGATCATTATTTCTAACATAATGTTGCGATGATCATGATCATGCCTCGCAAGACACTCGAGATTTGTTGACCTCCAGACGTCTGGCTATGGACAACCAGCTCGACTATGATGGGTCTAGGGGGCGTGCGAACCGCCTGAAGACTCACATTTGCACGCACATCCAATTTTATCCAGACTGGAAGCCACCCCTACGATGGTTTTAATGATAGGTCCCTAAGCATGAGTTGCATGTGTTTGCATTCCGTGACCCTAATAGTGGAGTCACTTATTGAGTATTTCCTAAAATACTCAAGTCGTGTGTCACTTCTATTACAGGTAAAGGCAAGACACCCCTGTAGAGCTGACGACGACATCACAAGTAAAGACCATGGCACATGCATAGGATAATGGTATTTCATTTCTTAGACTTTAGGTTAGTACACGGTGTTTTTACTTTTAATGTTTATTTTTTCTATTCAATATTTGGTTATGTTGTTTTAAATATATTTTCGAACACGCAAGTCCATGACAGTATTTTATGATAAAGTTTTAAAGATTTATTTCCGCATAAGAGAGTATGTCGTGATGACGATAGCGACTTTAGGTTAGTAGAAATCTAGGGTTGTTACAGTTGGTATCAGAGTTCTAGGTTATAGATTCTGTAGACTAGCCTATGAGATAGGCTTGACATGTTCCATGGTCCCACATCTTATGCCCCCCGATCATCATCAAGTATGTCATGGATAAGATAAGAAAAGGAAATGTTGTTGATTTCATATGTTGTTACTGCTTGGTCATTATCAACTATAACTCCTAATTAAATTTTGACACCATTGACTGTATTATTGTTGACTTAGTTATATGTTTATTTTAATACAGAATTGGTATGATTTACCCAGCATGGAATATGAATGTTAATTAATATATTGATAGTGTTTAGATTAGTAAGGTTTGTACCATTTATGGGGAGCTAGAGTTTAGTATTTATGTCAGATGTCTTGAACATAGTTAAAATACGCAGTGTTATGACCATAGAGATGGGAAAAATGTATCAACGTATACTGATGATTAAAATATATTCAAATGAAAACGACCAAGAAAACTTGAGAGATGACAGCATCTTATAGTCTGGTACAGATATTAAAAGTGGTAGTGTCGAAAGGAAATTTCGTCACTATGAAGTATGTAAATATGAAATTTAAGTATCGGTGTGAACAAAAAAAAAAAAAAAAAAAAAAAGAGCTAACACAGTAAAAGTTGAAACATTGTATACCTAAACTCATTTATGAATGACATAAATGACTTTAATGTGAGCTAAGCTCAGGAAGTCGTGAGATGTAGAAAACCACCCTGCCTAACACTAACTGATTAAACTATTGATCTTGTTGACAGAAGAAAGCAAGTCATCTAGAAGAAAGTGAGAAAATTGAAATTGAGGTTGAGGTAAGTATTTAAGTTCTCCAATACTAAATTGAGGTTGAAATTGATTACAATGTGCCTAAGCCACAATCATACTAAATGGATTCTATTGTTCATGAAATTTTAGGAGAAGACTCAATATGATATGATAAGGTTATGTATGAAATTTGATAATAATTAGATTATGATAAAAGGCTAAACCAAGGGTACGTGTAAAATGACTAAAATTCCCCTATAATTATATATAGCTGGCTTAGGAGCAAAGTGACCCCTAAATGACATTTAATTGAATGAGACTTATGTTACAAGGCCATTAAAATCTGTTGAGGATTTAAACCAAGATTTGCAGTGGTAAATAACCAAAATATCCCTATAAGAATTCTAAGATGTTTTCAAGATCTTAAATACTCAAAATACTACGAAAAGTTATGAGACTCCTTTACAAAATAAGGGTAAGTATGAAAGATTTTAAGGAGATTATAACAACTTAGGGATATGAGCTAAGAGAAAAAGTATGTAACTACCCCTCAAGACACTTGATAAGGAATCAAGGTTTTTATGAGTACTAAGTGACAAGATACATATGAAAGATTTATGCATGTAGAAAAATATTTATGACTCATATGGATTAGGGTGTACTTGTTAAGAATTTTTCTTTAGTTGTATTTCAAGACTTAACAAAAAAACTCTTGAACGAGAACCCGAGATATTTTAAAGACCTCCCGATGAGTAGTGCAATATGGTCTTACGACAATGAATACGTCGTAGGAAACTATGAACACCTAGGTGTAGGTACTTCAACTATGTCACAAGGAACCCGTGAATCCTTGGACATAGGTATGTAAATTGTATCGCACCGAACACATGAAGCTTTGGATGCAAATATTAAGACTATGTCACGGGGAATGCATGAAGCCTCGTGCATTTATTTATTAAATATAAGGAACAAATTAAGGTAACAAAAGTCAAGAGATAGGAGTTGAAGAAAGTTCTCTTAAGTATAGGAGTTGAAGAAAGATAATGTTTCAAAGATTTTCTTTTAAGTTTCAATGTGGTAGTTATGAGTGACTGTGAGGTCTTTTAACTCATTAATACCCACAACTTGTATAATTTAATGAACTAGATATTCGAGAAGGTTTTTAAACTAGTTTGTAATGGTCTAAATAAATTCTAAAGGGAGTAATTGGACAAACTAGCTAATAATTATAAATTTTAGTGTTTAAACAAAATATCCTTAGAACCCTGAAATGTTTCATCAATATTCTTAAAAAATAATAATAATAAAAAATAAATAAATAAAAATAAAAAATAAGTTTATTGTTAGTGAGATGAAACCGTTAATATCTTGTTTGAAAATACAATTCAACTTTCAAACGTTTTGTTAATACTCATAATTTAAAAAAAAAAAATTCAAAAATACTCTTAAATCACTTTTCTCTTCAATTTTGTTTTGAAGTCTCTTGTTTATGGACATTTCCTAATATGAATATAAAACAATTCAATATTTAAATAAACAATTTATTTTCAATCTTATTCTTGAGTATTTTTAAATTGGTGTTAACAAATTCGTTCATATACATAAGAATACAGTTTGACTCGTCTACTCTATTTCGAGTCAACAAAGATATCATAGGCTTTGCAGTGTACCCAAAATAAAATGGCGAGCCCAAGTTATCGTTTTATCTATTCATATCCTATATTTAAAATATTGTGCATAAAATCATTCAACCACATGAGAAAGAACAATATTACTAGCGAACAAATGAAGACCTTTGTATGTTAGACTAACATGATAACCAACTATACCACAAGACTAAATGATGTGCAAATTTTGTTCTATATTATGATATAATGTTCTAAAATCCAGGAGTAAAAAGAAGGATAAAATTAGAATTTTAAATCTTTTTTTTTTTAATTCTAGAATTAATTGTGCAATATTGGAAGGCTTTTCATTGTTATTTGAGCAATAGGTCCAACTCTTTAATTGTAACGACTTACAAAAAATAATAATTATAACAATAATAAAGAAATAAATAAATAATTAACCCATCCCTTCCTTCATTGATATCTTAGGACTCCTTCCTCAAATATCACTCTTCAACCCCTACTCTAACTACCAGTTATGCTAGAGAGAATAAAAAAATAGATTGGAAAAGATTCACATACAAAGCTAGAGAAAGAATATAAAAATAGCCCCTACTCCAACTATCAGTTATGCTAGAGAGAGAATAAAATGGCTTTGATATCATGATAGATGATCACCACCAACTATCAGTTATGCTAGAGAGAGAATAAAATTGCTCTGAGACCATGTTAGATGAACACGACTCTCCACAATGGTATGATATTGTCCACTCTGAGCATAAGCTTTGTTTCGAGCTTTCCCAAAAGGCCTCATACGAATGGAGATAGTATTCTTTGATTATAAACCGATAATCATTCCTTAAATTAGCTGTGGGACTCTCATCCAACAGAATTAAACGGCTAAACAAAATTAAACGAAAAAAAGAAATCAGATTTAGAAGTAAAGAAGATTCAGTGGATAGAACTAAACACTAAAACTAAATACAGAGATAAGATTCAATTAATAGAATTAAAAACTAAAACTAAATATGGAGAGAAAAGAAAATAAAGACAAAGATTTGGTGGAAAAAAAACTCTACGATAAAACAATTAAAAATTAAAACTAAATATAAAAAAATGGAGATTTAGTGAAAAGAGCTCCACATAAAACAAAAGAATTAAAAATTAAAATTAAATACTGGGAGAAAAGAAAATAACCCCGAGGAAAAAATAAAATACAGACCAAGACTAATAGAAAAAAAAGGAAAAATTCAATAAATAGAATTTAAAATTAAATATAAAAAGAAAAATGGAGATAGGGTGAAAAGAACTAAACCCAGCAAAAAAAATTGAACTTTAAATATCTCGGACTTTTATTCATGCAAATATTCTAATGTTCACATGAAATCTAACATAATCATTATAAATTAAAGGAATAATTTTGTACAAGTTCGAATTTAAAACTGATGTCATGGGCTCACATAAGTTGACTTGGATTTCAAAGGATAGAATTGAACTTTAAATTAGTGACAACAACTTAAGCTAATCAGGTAAGTGGCCTTACTATCGGCACGATTATATTTGATGCTGACACGTGCCCTGTGGTTTTGCATGTGTCATAAACTTCATATGTGTGAATTGTTTATAAATCGATATGACTATGATATGTTATGTATATGTTATGATACGTGAATGATATGATAACTCTTACATCATCATGTGTTCAATGATATGTGTGAGATAGGATACGAGAAGGATGCGATAAACGTAATGGAACGATATGACTAAGATATGATTGACATAATCAATAATATGTGTGAGATAGGATTCGAGAAGGATGCGATAAACGTAATGGAACGATATGACTAAGATATGATTGACATAGCATATGGTTAGGTTATGTATAGAAAAGGATATGATTATGATAGAATGATAGAACGATATGGTTAGGATACGTTCCTATACTTCATGAGACTGATTGTGATCATCTTATTCGCCATAATGCTACGACAATCATTATTCCCTATGGGTGTCCAGCAACAACTCTCAGCGAGTGCTAGCCAGACCAGTAGGCCTAGGGAGCGTGCGAGCCTGCCTAGTGGGCCCACGTTCGTAGGTGTGGGCCATGTGTAGAGAAGTATTACACATCTAATTTAGCCTGAACTAGAAAGCCTTCAAGAGAATGAAATGAACTCTTGTACAGTTGATGACTACATTTCATGTGACTTCATTTCATAACGCCAATAGTCGGGCCAGTTATTGAGTACAGGGGTTCCTACACACGGCCCACACGTCACATTAAAGACCATGAAACTTGTGTTACGATAAGTTGCATTTTATTTATTTTGTAGTCCTTAAGTTAGATTAGGACATTGTTTTATTCTTTTTTGTTTTATATAAATTTCACGTTGTTTATTTTTCGTTATTTTTTTTAAGGTTTTATTGCAAATGTTTAAGTCCATGGCATCGTGTTATGAATTATTTAAATGAATTTTTCATACAAAAAAGAAGGAAGATTCCCGTATTAAAAAACTTAAACTAAATATAGAAAGAAAAGTAAATACAGACCCAAAATAACTTGAAATAACTCTATCAATTGTTTTATACAAAATCATAGAATAAGATTTTTAATAAAAAAAAAATATAATTATTAGGTACCTAACATTTACTTTTAACAATGGACCAATCTAAATTATAGAAATAATTTTATTGGGTTCAAACTTAAAACTGATGTCATGAGCTCACATAGGTTGACTTGGATTTCAAGGGACATAATCGAACTTTCATTAAGCATATATTCGTGACAACAACTTAAGCTAACGAGGTAAGTGACCTTACTATTGACATGGTTATATTTGATGTTGACACATGCCCGTGGTTCTGCACGTGTCATATATACTGATATGTGTGCATTATTTGTGAATCGATAGAAGTAAGATTTGTTCATGAAACGTGAAGGTTAGGTTACATCTTGAAGTACTATGGATATGAGTGGTTGATAAAAGAATATAGTTAGGTTATGTGTAGAAAGAGATAGGATTATGATAGATTGATAGAACGATAACGTCAGGGTACGTTTATGTAACGACATGACTATGATAGGTATAAGAATGTTAAGACTATGATAAGTTAGGGAACGATATGACCACGAAGTGTTTACGATATGTTATGATTATGATACGACATGTGAATCATTGATGTATATATATTGTGATATGATATAAAGACGATATGAAATATGTTATAGTAAGATATGTGATAAAATTGACATGTTTATGATATGAATATTGTGATGCGATATGTTATGGCATGATACGTATATGATGAAAATTATTATGCTTGGAAGCACGAAATGTTATGATTGTGACACACTTATGTAATTTGAATGATATGATATGATTGGCATGCCAAACGACGAACTAGCATGAAATACAACCCCAGCGTATGCATGAAAGATATGATAAGTGATATGAAAAATGATATGGGATGTACGGAACGCTAGTGGGGTTGTATTAAATGATAATGAAAATGAAAAAATGTTGGGACTTCATGCATTATTGTGTTATCATGCATTGGGGGATACCCTTTACCCTTCACGATAGTACGAACGAATACGTTATGAGGCAGGAATACGATTATTATGGTTATCATAATGCTTCGATGACCAAGCAGGAAAATGATCATTATGTTTATCATAATGCTGCGACGGTCAGACAGGGGTACGATCATTATGGTTAACCTAATGTTGTCGTGACGGTTACTAGTTCTAACGAGTGTCTAGCCTAAGGAGCTTCCGGAGTATGCTTGCCTCACAAGGAAGGTGGCCCAGCGGTGTGCGAACTGACTGGTGAGTCCATACTTGAACGTATGGGCTATGTGTAGAGTATATGATACACATCCAAATTACCCGTTAGGACAGTACCGTCGAAAAATTGATTTAAATGATAGGTCCCGTCATTGCATTCGCATGTTCTTGCATTTAATCCCTAATAGTAGGGTCACTTACTGGGTATTTCTTAAAATACTCAACCCACATGCTACCTTTATTTCAGATTAAGACAAGGCATTCCTGTACGGCTGACGACGGCATCGCAACTGGAGACTATGACACATGCATAGAGTAGTCGTATTTATTTTCTTAGACTTAGACTAGGATAGGATGTTTTTAATTTAAACGTTCATTGATTTTATTTAGCCTTTTGTTGTGTTGTTTTTAAAGGTGTTTTCGAAACACGTAAGTCGATGACTGTGTTTTAAGCTGAAGGTTATGATTCATGAAAGTTTAAATGAAGTATTTCCGCATTCAATATTTATGATATGTATACAGTCGCGACCTTAATTTAAGTAGAAAATTTTGAGTTGTTATAAATGAACTGTCCGGATGATCAATAGGTGACTTGTGCATCATTTATACTAAAAAATGATGCAGAGTTAATAGTCGGGGGAATAACCGGGGGATTCTCAGCCAAGATGGAAGTGTGATACAATAAACCTACTTTTAGCTTTTATGTTTAATCTAGTTAATTGTATTAAATATAAATGTGAACGGTTCAGATTAAGTTTTTTTATTTTTCATTTTTTATTTTTTATTTTTTATTTTTTATCTTTTTATATTTGATATATCTAATATATTAAATAAACACTTCAAATTAAATATATTTTTCTCTATTTGTATTTATTTAACATATTAAATATTTATTCCAACCCTTCAAATTAGATCTATTTTCTTAGATTAAATTTTAATTTGTACCCTTCAAATTCTTCTTTTAACTAAATTAAGGTCTTAATTAATCAATTTTCATTTGTTAACTATATATTTAGAGTTGCACTTTTATGCACGGTAGAACAAGTAGTGTCAATTGATATAATCATTACAAGCAAGTCAATCATTCACAATTTTTTGGTAATTACAACTGAGTCAAAAGTTTGTTATACCCCCTAATTATATCTTTCACCTTAATGCCCTAATTCTCTAATAAACCATTTGTCTAAGATTCAATCATAAACTAAGTCCCTCTTGAGCACGTAAGAAGGGTGGGCCCCATTGTTCAAATCTCAAAATCAACACTAAAGGAAACTACTCATCTACTTACCATATATGAGAATGGGTGAAAGTCATCTAGTGTGTTATGAATTATTTAAATGAATGTTTTCGCAAAAAAAGGTCAGGTCAGGTCCTTCATATCGTAGCGACTCTATTTTAGTAGAAAAATAGGGTCATTACAATTGGTATCAAAGCTCTAGGTTACAGATTCTGTTGACTTGCATACGACGTAGTTTTAGTACGTTCCATGGTTCCACCACTGATGCTCCGTCGCCACAAAGTACGTCATACGTAAAATAATAAAAAAAGATATTAAATGTTATTGTCAAGTGTGCTATTGTTGAATCAGTTGTGTGTTTATAATGATATAGTGTATGACATATTTTTTGTACCGAGAGATCCTCACTTCAAAGTAATTACGTGTTGATTATAGATCATGTCACCTAGAGGACGTGGAAGAGGGTGTAGGGGAAGAAGATGACCCCTTGTTAGATGATGGGGTAGAGGTAGAGGGAGTCCACCTCGTGAAGGATCAGTAACTCAAACCGACACAGCAGTGCCACCCCTAGTGGCACCGACGCTTAGAATGGACCCCATGACTACCATAATGTGGGAATCATTCTAGGTTCGGATGCAAATGGTGGTGACCACCCAGCAGACCAACAGTACGCAGTCATTGCGAGAAATGTTGTATGCAGGATTTCAAGGGATAGATCCTCGTACCTTTAATGGTGCCTCACGAGACCCAACAAAGACACAATTGTGGCAATCATCAATTAAGACAATCTTCTTATTAATGAACTGTCTCGATGATCAAAAGGTGACATGTGCATCATTTATGTTGAAAAATGATGCGGAGTTATGGTCGGGGTATAATCGGGAGATTCTCAGCCAAGAATGGAAGTGTGATACAATAAATATATTTTTTGCTTTTATGTTTATTATTATTATTTTGTCTATTTATATTTAATATATCTAATATATTCAATAAAAACTTTAAACTAAATATATTTTTTTCTATTTGTATTTAATATATTAAATATTTATTTGAACACTTTAAATTAGATCTATTTTCTTCTTTATATTTAATATATCTAATATACTAAATTTTAATTTTTCTTTTAACTAAAGTGAACCTTTTTAGTGTAATGAGCATATGAGTTATCAAAGAGACCTTATGAACATATAGATTATAAGATTCAATGATCCAAAATTAAATAATTAAACTGTTTAATTAATAAATTTTTATTGTTAACTATAGGTCACTCAACTATATATTTAGAGTTGCACTTTTATGTACGGTAGGAGAAGTTGTATCAATTGATATAATCATTACAAACAAGTCAATCATTGCACTTCATACATTCCAAGCGGCATAGTCTCAATATCTACACTCAAGGCTTCGTACGTTGAAAGCTACGAAGTCTAAGTTAGGAACATGCTATATCGTGGGAGGTCTTAAGAGTTTCTTGAGTTTCTTAGTTTAAGGACCTTGGTCCCTTATTCTTGAGTGGTACCTACAAGAACATGATATACCGTGGGAGGTCTGGAGTTTCTTGAGTTTCTTAGTTTAAGGACCTTGGTCCCTTATTCTTGAGTGCTACCTAATGTTTTTCTTACCTTGGTAGTTGTAGAGCTTGTATAGTATTTTTCTTGGTTCTAAGTCTTCAACATTGATATTGGTTGATTGATATGATGGTAGTTGTCAACCTTATGTAAATTCTAAGGTTTGTAGAGCAATAATCAGTTAGGATTTTTCCTCCCTTTTAGAAATTGGTTGTTAGTGGATGGGGGAATGTACTAATTTTTATTTATAGTATATCCTATAGAACCAATTAGTTCATTTAGTCTTGTGGATCAATGTCACTAGCCTTCTCAACATCATTTAGCCTGTACGACGGATTTCTTGAGTGTTCGCTTTTATTTATAGCATGAAACAACTCGAAGCATGGGTCTACTTATTGATACGTTATGAAAAGCTCCCTTGAATCCATTTGATTTCTTTTTTACCGACAAAAACTCGTGCTTGAAAATAAATATAGTTATTGAGAAGAAAAAATGAAACAATGAGATTATGGATTTTTTTTATTTCTACGATTTAGTTGGTTGCTTGTATCCTATTTAAACATGAACATTAATGAAAATTGGACTTTCGATCCCAATTATGTTTCTCATTCTTAGCATGGTATCAAAGCTTCTCATTTTTAACCACTTGAAATCTTGAAAATATCTTTATGCCCTTATAGGCTTTGTAAGAAGTTCTAAGTCATTTAGAGGGGTTTAGACCTTGAAATACTTTAAAAGGTCATGGGGGCATTTTGGTCATTATACCACCTAATTCTTGGTTTGACCTCTGAAAATGTTCCAATGTCATCAATCATAATAAAAAATAATAAAAGAATAATAATAAAAAAAATAAAAAAAAGGGGGCCTACTACAAAGTTTCATAGCATTCAGAGGCCATTTAGATCATGAACCGAAGGTAAGTTGCCTTAAGGGCATTATGGTCATTTTATACCGTTATTTGGTTTAACTACTCAACTTTGTGCAATGACTATCAAATTGCATATATAATCTTAACATACCATAGTATGCTCAAAATTAAAAGTTGGGCCGGAATTCATTTAGTGGGTTATTTTGATGTTACTTAAATCTCAAGAAATTTGATCGGTTGAGGGTAACTCATGGTTCTTGATATTTTTCTTTCATATATCTTTAATTCATACTTGATTTAATGTTTATATAGAAATTCAAGCAATTCCTACAAGTATTTCTTAAGAAAAGTCTAAGATGGTTTCTTACCTCGTAGTTGACGTACGGGACCTCCGTTCTCGAGAAATTGGTATCCTAATTGCTTCAAATTTTCTTTGACACAATCCTTGGGGTGTCTAGTTTCTATAACCATAAAGTTTTCATGACAACTGTGATGATGTTAATATAACACATGTGGAAGCAATTTGGATCTTAGGCACTCTAAGTACATCAATTATAGTAAATTAGCTAGCATGTTTCAAAAGCATTAAATCTCAATGAGTTTGAATACTAACCTTTTGTCGCTCAAGTTTCTTCACGAACCGGTTTCGAACCACCTCGAACATACTCGTCACACTGTTCTATGGTTTAGTCCGATATGAGCTTGCAGAGGGACCTAATGGACCTATAGATCATGGGCTCCAACGATCCAAGATTAACCGGCTAAACTCATTAACATTGTTAACCAACATTCGTTAACCACTAGGACACTCCACTATAGCCTAGTAGTAGCACTCCCCTCACTATAGATATATTTCTGTCCATTTGATATAACCATGATTAGTAAGTCGATCCTTCACAGGTTGTTCGTAACTAGAGATGGGTCAATTTACCGTTTTACCCCTAAAGTCACTTCTTGTTCCTTATGTCTCACTGATCCTCTAATGAACAATTGGTTTGTGGTCTAACCAGTAAACCGAATCCCTCTCAGGCCAATGAGAGGGTGGGGCCCCTTGTTCAAGACCTAGAGTCAGTGCTTAATGGGAGGCCTATTGAGTCGGCGAACTAGAGCCACTCTCACCCATGAAAATCTAAGGATAATTCCGAATAAACAGGAGTTCATGGTTAGCTCAGGATTAAAACCGAGTTACCTAGGTTATCGAATGAAAAGAAAATCAGTCTCAACAGGAAACGACATTATAAAGTGAGAGTGGTTTTCTTCATGGTCCGATCTTATGCATTACTCATTGCATAGGATGCCCCCACTCACATGTCTCCACATGTACAATTTAGTGATCACATTGTTTATATCATATACAAAAGTGGGCCGCATCCATAGTGTCCCCAGAATAAGGTACTCAGCCTTATCCTTATACTATAGATCATTTTGACTATATACTTGAACTTGATCCACTCTTATGTCTCTACATATAGTTCAAGTAATCAAACTATAGCCAGAGTGTTCTTAGTTTATTGGATTTAGATTAATGATCGTAAAGTTCACTTTATTCAATAACAATCTTTACTGAATAAACAACAATAATAACTTTATTGAAAATAGAATATGTTTTTGTTTACAAACTATGAGTTTTAGGACATAAAACCCAACAGAATCAACAATGCAACCTTGCTTTATGCTTCTCCATATTATTTCTCCTCCGTTCAGAGTGAAGATAGATCCTGATGTCGATTTCCTCGAATCTACATCAGTCTGAAAATCTGAGTCAGTAAACCCTGTAAGGATCAGATCCTTAGCACTGTACATTAGCATATAGTCCCACGTTCTCCTAAGATACTTGAGGATATTCTTAACGGCAGTCCAATGAGCACGTCCTAGATTGGAGTGATATCTGCTGACAATTCCCACAGCATAGCATATGTTGGGTCGGGTACATAGCATGGCATACATCAGACTATCGACCGCTGATGCATAGGGAATGTGTCTCGTATCTCAACTTCTTGAGGTGTCTTAGAACTTTGTTCCTTCGACAAATGAACTCCATGCCTGAAAGATATAATCCTCTCTTAGAGTCCTATATCTTATATCGAATCAACATTTTGTCGATGTACGATGCCTGAGACAATGTTAGTGTTTTGTTCTTGCGATTCCGAACAATTTGGATTCCAAGAACAAACTGAGCCTCTCCCAAATCTTTCATTTGGAATTGTATCGCTAGCCAATGCTTAACGTCAGTCAGAAATCCCACATCATTTCCAATGAGTAGGATATCGTCAACGTACAACACCAGGAAAGCTACTGTAGAGTCGACTATCCTTTTATAAACACAAGGTTCGTCAACATTCTGTTTAAAGGCATAAGATTTGATCGCAATATCAAACTTTATATTCCAGGATCGTAATGCTTGCTTCAACCCATAAATGGATCTTTTAAGCTTGCAAACCCTTTGCTCATGATCCTGTTCAATGAACCCCTCTGGTTGAGCCATATAGATACTCTTTTCAAGATTGCCGTTTAGAAAGGCTATCTTAACATCCATTTGCCAAATTTCATAATCATAAAATGTGGCAATAGACAAGAGTATTCTAATTGATTTAAGCATAGCAACAGGAGAGAAGGTTTCTTCATAGTCCACCCCCTCTCTTTGGGTATAACCCTTTGCTACTAGTCGAGCTTTAAAGGTCTGTATCTTACTGGTCTGGTCTCGTTTCCTCTTACAGATCCATTTGCAACCAATAGGTTTTACCCCATCTGGTTGATCTACAAGTTCCCAGACTGAATTGAAGTACATTGACTCCATTTCAAGATTCATGGCTTTAATCCACTGATCTCTATCTTCATCATTCATTGCCTATTTATAGGTCAATGGATCCTCAACGCCATCATCAGGTATGATGACTTGAGTTTCTGTCAAACCCAAGTATCGATCGGGTTGAGTTATAACCCTCCCACTACGTCGAGGCATTCTCAACTCTTGAGAAGGATGTGATTGACCAGGAGTGTCAGCTCCATCAACACAACTCTTGTTGAAGGACTAGCTTGATCAACAACTCTTGTTGTTTTATCAGTAGCTTCTTTAGAAATCTCACTTTTCTTACGTGGTCTTCCTCTAAGAATGTAGTGTTTGTTGATACAAACACTCTATTTTCTTGAGGGTCATAAAACAAACCACCTTTTTAGCTCTAGATTTCTCTCCTATCTCTCTTCCCTCCTCTTTAGATGGAAGACCATGACTGTGTTTTCCAGATAAGAAGTTGTTTTAAGCGTTTTTCAAAGTTTACGTTATAAATGATGTTCATGTAAGAATTATATTTCCACATTATAGATGAACATGAGACGTTAGTAGCGACTCTAAGTATGTGGAAATTTAGGGTCGTTATAGTTGATATCAAAGCTCTAGGTTTTAGATTCTGTAGACTAGCCTACGATGTAGGCTTGGCACATTCCATGGTCCCAACATCGATGTCCTGTCACCATCAAGTACGTCTTGCATAAGATAAGAAAAGAGAAACATTTTCGAACTCGCATGCATTTTTCTAGTGATATTACTGAAATTGTTGTGATATTTCATGTATTTATTATAGAGTATGATGTGATTTGTTGTATGTTGAGTGATTTTGTTTGCAATATGAGACTTTAGAATATGTATTTTTAATAATATATATGCATAGTGATGAACCTTAGACTTAAGAAATGCTATCTTGGTTTCTTGAACCATGCTGCCTAAACCACACGAAAGAGTAAGACAAGGAAGGGGACGATGTCCTATTAGAGGTAGAGGACGAGGTGAGGCTGAAGAGAGTTCACCTCAAGAAGGATCACAGATGGGGTTTGAATTAGAACCCTTATTGCATGAAATGTTTGTAAGCACCCCTTTGGGATTAGAAATAGTAGCTAGGGATAGAGTAAAAATGACCAAGTAATCATAGGGAACCAAACTCTAAGCATTGACCTGATGGTAGTGAACTTGATGTTCTTCGACGTCATACTAGGCATGGATTAGCTAGCCGAAAACCATGCTAGTATAGACTGTTGTAAAAAGGAAGTAACATATTTGCCACTAGCGGGACCTACCTTTAAATTTAAAGGCACGAGTACCGAGATTACCCCCTAGGTAGTCTTGATGATGAAAGCAAATAGGTTAGTCCAACAAGGCGGATGGGCTATATTAGCATGTGTCGTAGACGTAAGAGGAAAAGAAAAGACCCTAGAAAACGTGTCAATAGTAAACGAGTTTTCAGATGCATTAACGAACGATCTACCTGGAATACCCCCTTCTTGAGTGATCGATTTCGTCATCGAAGACAAGCTAGGAACTGGGCCTATTTCCAAAGCACCCTATCACATGGTGCTAACAGAGTTGAAGGAACTCAAGGCGTATTTACAAGACTTACTAAATAAAGGGTTCATTCGACCTAGTGTATCCCCTTAGAGTGCACCAGTGTTGTTTGTTAAGAAGAAAGATGGATCGATGCGTCGATGCATCGATTACAGAGAGCTAAATAAGAGAACCATAAAGAACAAATAGCCTCTGCCTCGAACGGAAGACTTATTCAATCAACTCAGAGTGGCAACGATATTTTCTAAGATAAATTTGCGGTCAGGTTACCATTAAATAAAGATTAAAGAAAAAGACATACCAAAGACAGCATTTAGGACAAGGTACGATCCCTATGAGTTCGTAGTGATGTCATTTGGCCTCACCAAGGACTGTCTAGACACTTTCGTGATCGTGGTCATTGATGACATCCTAGTGTACTAAAAAACAGACTTGGAACACTAGGAACACTTCTGAAAAGTCCTAGCCACCTTAAGAGAGAACAAGTTATACGCGAAGTTCTCAAAGTGTGAATATTGGTTACGACAAGTCTTTTTCCTAGGACAAGTGGTGACAAAGGACGGAGTATCCATAGATCCCACTAAGGTCGAAGCGGTCACAAAGTGGAAACGCCCAACTACGATAAAATTAGTACGGAGTTTCTTAGGACTAGCAGGATACTATCGATGGTTTGTGCAGGACTTCACTAGGATAGTCTCACCTTTAACACAGTTAACGAGAAAAGGGGTATCATTTATATGGAATGATGCTCGTGAGGCAAGCTTCCAGAACCTAAAAGAGAGATTGGTAACAACCCAGATACTCACAGTACCTGAAAGCTCAAAAGGGTACGTAATCTATAGTGACGCGTCCAAGAAGGGACTAGGATGTGTGTTAATGCAACATGTAAGGTTGTTGCATACTCCTCCCGTCAACTAAAAGAATACAAAAAGAATTATCCTACCCATGACCTAGAATTGGCCGCTGTAGTGTTCGTACTAAAAATTTGTAGAACCCATAGCCCAAATCCCTCCTCGGACCAGTAGCCAAATGTCAATCCAACCCGCAACCCGCGACCCGTGCTTGCCTCTACAAACCCGAGGTCCAAGTTCCCTCGACCCAACCAAACCAGCCCGCAGCCTAACTCACTCGCGGCCCGATCTATAAACAGAAACCGAGTCAGCAGCCTAGCCGTAAACGCGACCACGAGCCAACCCAAACCAAACCTCGACCCGAGACGCTTGCATCGACATGGGCTGCTCTGGTGCTGCCACGTGTCCATTTTCTATGAAAGCAACCCTTCGGCTTGAGCGGTTTGGACGCTCCGACGACGCTTCGGTGGCTCGGCTGCTGTTTTAGCCCAGTTTCCACTGTTTCGACCGTCCTAGATCCATTTTCGGCCCCAGTTAAGGTAATCAAGGTCGTTTTAGAGCCGTATTTCACATTTATTGAATTATTAGTTATTTAATTGTGAAATACTAATGGAAGGTGGTGAACGGTGTGATTGGAAACAAACTCTAGCACCGTAGGAAGCAGCTCTCAAGGAACGAGAGTTTATGTAACGACCCAGATCCACTGCTAGCAGATATTGTCCTCTTTGGGCTTTCCCTTTCGGGCTTCCCCTCAAGGCTTTAAAACGCGTCTGCTAGGGGAAGGTTTCCACACCCTTATAAAGGGTGATTTGTTCTCCTCCCCAACCAATGTGGGACATCACAATCCACCCCCCTTCGGGGCCCAGCATCCTCGCTGGCACTCGTTCCTTTATCCAATCGATGTGGGACTGCCCCCAAATCCATCCCCCTTTGGGGCCCAGCATCTTTACTGGCACACCGCCTCGTGTCTACCCCCCTTCGGGGAACAGCGAGAAGGCCAGCACATCGTCCGGTGACTGGCTCTGATACCATTTGTAACGACCCAGATCCACCGCTAGCAGATATTGTCCTCTTTAGGCTTTCCCTTTTGGGCTTCCCCTCAAGGCTTTAAAACGCGTCTGCTAGGGGAAGGTTTCCACACCCTTATAAAGGGTGATTTCTTCTCCTCCCCAACCAATGTGGGACATCACAGTTTATGTTTAGCTAATTAGGGAGTACTTGAGTCAAGGCCAACCAAGTAAGTGGCCTTACTATAGGATAGGCTAAAAATTGTATGAGCTATGATGATGTATGAACTGTGTTGTACGATGTCGTATGTTAGTATATGATGATGTATAAGTTATGATGATGTATGAGTTGTATGGTATGATGCCATATACTAGTATATAATGAATGATGTATGAGTTGTATCATATGATGTCATATATTAGTGTATGATGATGTATGAGTTATGATGATGTACGAGATATGATGATGTATGAGTTATGATGCTTTATGATGTGCGTAGTATATATATATTTCGATGAATGACGTACTTGATATTCTTGATGCACTTTATGACAATATGATGAGCATGATGGTTGTGTGACGTTTACCTTAATATGATGATATTTTCCATATTGAGCATGCTATATGATGATGAGTGCCATATTTCATCATGTCGTTAGATCGACATACGACACAACCCTAACAGCATGAAAATGATATTAATATAAATATCCACGAGTATGTGTTACCTAGAATAACAAAGAGATGCGACTAGAGGGTTGTATTAGAAGAGATATTATGATGAATTTAGAGGGATCTCATGCATGTTGTATGTTTATAAGCATAGGGCTACTTCCCCTAGAGATGATGAGTGTGGACGCACACAATAGCTTGACCAGAGGAGGGTGTTCCTGAGGCATATGACATTAGCTTGACCAGAGGGTTTAGGGGATGTGCGAGCGCCTAGTGGATTGGCACTCGCACGTGTGAATCGTGTGTAGGGAAGTACTTCACATGCAATTTTTTCGAGACTGAAGGTCACCCCTATGATGTTAGAGATAGGTCCTTAAATCATGATTGCATATGTTTGCGTTTGCATGACCTCCTATAGTGGGGCCACTTACTAAGTATTCTTCGAAATACTAAGGTCGTGTGCCACATTATTTTTTAGGTAAAGGCAAGGCGCACTTGTATGGAGGACGGCGGCATCGCTAGCAGAGATTTTGGCATATGCATAGGGTAAACCAAGTCCATCTCGAGCCAATGAGAGGGTGGGGCTCCATTGTTCAAGTCTCAAAATCAGTACTTAAAGAGAACGACTCATCTACATTCCTTATATGGAAAGGAGTGAATTTCATCTCATGATATTATGTTCCCAACTCCCTATTTGGTCAAGTCTCCAAAACGGTAGGCATATTGAATCCGCTAAAAGAGTCATTCTCACCCATGTAAATTAAAGTACAAGCCCTCACAGACAGGAGTTCATAACTCACTCAAGATTAAGATTGAGTCGCATATGATCATCATGTGAAATATTAATCTTCTCAATTAACGGATTTATAAAGAGTGATTAAACATTTCTTGTTCCATTCTTATACAAATTCATTGTATAGGATACCTCCACTTACATGTCTCCACACGAACGATTTGGATCAAATCGTTCGTAACGATTACAAAGTGGGTTGTATCAATAGTGTTACCAGGATAAGGCACCCATCCTTATCCATATACTATAGAGCCTTTAGGCTATTACTTGAACACGATCCTCTTGTATGTCAACCACATGTTGTTCAAGATTACATTAATAACCTTGAATTTGCATACAATGGATAACAATTAAATTGCAAATAAAATAACAAAAATTATTGTTATAAAGTAAATAATTAATTACTAGACTTTCGGGCATAAATCCTAACAAAAAGAAGAAAGTAAGTCATTTAAGGGAAGTGGAAAAGTTGGAAATTAAGACTGAATTGCGTATTTAAGGTTTTCTAGCATTAGGATTAACATTTTGTATTAGTTTTGCTAAGAGGATATAATCCAAGCATGCAGTTGTTTACGGAATATAAGGAACATATCAAGGTAACAAAAGATAAGAGGTACACCTCAAGAAACAAAAGTTCTCTCAAGTATAGGAGTAAGAAAGATAATGTTTCAAAGCTTTCCTTTAAGTTTCAATGTTGTAGTTATGAGTGACTGTGAGGTCTTTTAACTTATTAATGCACACAACTTCTATAGATCTTCGAGGAGGTTCTTAAACTAGTTTGTAATAGTCTAAATAAATTCTAAAGGGAGTAACAGGATAAACCCTTAAGCAAACTTAAGGTTCTATATAGTGAGCATTACACAAATTTCTCAAAGTATGAGTCTTGGATGAACAAAAATGTTTCCTTTCAGCACAAAATGCCATAGAATGTGGTATAGTGAACCATTTTAAACGAAGAGTAGTATGTCCAAGCCACTAATGAGGTCGTGCAAAAGGTTAGGATGTGGATGCATACAACTTGGTGTAGACAGAAAAATAAGAAATAAAAAAATGTTCCATTGATGTAATACGTAGAGAGCTAGAGTTGAAAGTAGGCAACAAAGTATGCTTGAAGGTAGCCTCGATGAACAACATAATAAGGTTCAAATGAAGCACGAGTTAAGTCCATGCTTTAGCATACCTATCGACATGTTAGATTGAATCGTACCTGTTGAGGATATTTGGTAAAACCACCACACCTAAATGGTGTGAAAGTTCTCTATTTATAATCATTTAGAGAATAAAAAATTACAAGGATATGAAAAGAGTAATAAATAGAAGAGCAATAAATGGATATAAGATGTTTGCCTATAATAGAAAGGAAAATATGATACCTACGGTAAGCCATAATGGAAGACAAATATGATATTTATGGTAAGCCGTAATGGAAGACAAATATCTAGATATTTGGCTATAATAAAAGATGGAATATGATATATATGGTAAAATATAATTCAGTACTAAATATTCTTAACACCCCCCCACAAGCTGAGCGTCAGATTTGAACGAATGTGAAGCTTGGATATGAAAAATTCAAAGAGAGGTTGAGAAACACTTTTTGTGAATTTGTCAGCAATTTTGTTCGAAGGAGACGTCTAATTGGGCGGCATAGTATTTTCTTGACGATCTAAAACTGTAGCGGCAATGGCTCCAACGAGAATATGTCTACCCCACAAAGTAGGAGGAGGAAACCGAGAGGAAGAAGGAGAATATAGAGAGAGGGCTATTGGAAGGGCCTTGGTCAAGTAACAAATTGAACAAAGAAGAGGGAGAATAAAAAATCTCCATAAGAATTCCTACAAATCTAACATTAGAAGATATAGAAATTGCAATTTAAAATAGAATGGGAATGAATCGAAAAAGAGTACGGAAATGGAGAAAGAGGCAGGAGGAAATTGGAAAAATAGAAATTGACGGGTCAAAGAGAAAGTCAATAAAGAAGACACCAACAGGTGATCGATAGAGAGCAAGATTAGAGAAAATTGAACGATCAGCAATCTGGTGTTGAGAAACAATCATTGGTTGTGGGCTATAGAGACGCAAGGCAAAGGCTTCAGAATTAGAGCGATGGCTCTATTATGAGAAAAGGGCAAGAGTGAGGAAGAAGAGGGCAGAAACTTGAGAATGCAAACTCTGTGGTGTATTTGCGACGAAGAAAGGAAGAGAGGGACGGAGATGGAGTGGTGTCTGCATCTTGTGGACTGGTTTGCTATTGAGAAAATGAGTACGAGTAAGAATATCTCGAACATATTTTTCCTGGTGACTCCAAAAGAGTAGTAGACAGAGCTGGTTGAGAAGTAGTCAACGCCATAGCAGGTGGTGAAGTTCCAATAGACGGAGAGGAATTGACGAAGACGATGTTGAAGCCCAAAGAGTTGTCCCAATGGATAAAGGAGCCAATTTTGGTGAGGAGGCTGGCTGCGATTTGGTTCGCGAAGAGGCCAGCACGGTGCCCGGATCCCAAAGGTAAATCTCTGCTGAAGGTCAGTACTTGAGATTTCGTATATTTTTTATGAGAAAGCTTATGAGGATCTTGAGGTTAGGGTTTCTATAAAGGATGAAGGACCGATTGGAAAGAAAATGAAAGAGGCTATGTTGGTTAGGGAGAAACCGGTTGTGTTGGAGAAGGTGATGTTGTATGTACAGAGTATGGCGAAGGGTTGACCTGCAAAGGATGATTTAGAGGTCAAAAGGGTGGAGCCGAAGAGTAATCAATCGGCTCCGCCTATGTCCGCCATGGAGACTACCACTACAGCATCAAAGCCAGTAGTGGTGGTGGAGAAGAAGATGGTAGAGAATTTAAAAGCCATTGAAAAGAAAGATTCGGGGTTCATAAACTGAAAGGCTCTTGTACCATGAGAATATTTGTTAAAATCACCACACCTAATTCGTTTAAAAGTTCTATGTTTATTATCATTTTGAGAATCAAATAAATTACAAAGATATGGAAAAATCAACAAATGGATACAAGATATTTGACTATAATAAAGTATCAAATATGATATATAGTCAACTATAATAAAATACTAACTATCCTTAACTGTAATACCCGAAGAAAGAGAAATAGAAATAGAAAAAAAAAAAAGAAAGGGAAAAGTCGAGAGGGGCAAATAGGTAAATTTGCCCCTCCAACCACCTAAGGGGTCCAAACGAAACCCCATCCATAATCCTGCAAAAGAGAGATAGTGAGAGAAAGGGGTAGAGAGAACCTAGAGAGAGGAGAAAGGATGAACCGCCGGAAGACTCACCGAAAACTACCGTCGGAGTCTATTCCGGTGAAGATCATGATGCAAGGAGGTGAAGATCATGCAGAGAGACTTTCTTGGAAGGGAAAAGAGAATGTGGGTGGCCGGAGTCCTATTTTTCATCAAGAAGTCGGAAAACCCGCAAGGTAAGGATCTTGAACTTTTCCCAAATCTATGGTTTTCCTTTGCGAATCAAGATCTGAAATCTTGATATATTCATCTAGGAACAACTCTACGCATGATCTGTGAAGAAGTTTGGCCAGACCTCAACCCGAAGGCGGAGATCCGAGAGTTGTCCGAGAATGGTGAGCGAAATTCTGACCTTCTTAACTCGTCTGGTAGTTAATCGAAAATTACGAAAAAAACATGAGGACGTAGCCAGTAACACGATCTAAAACTTTGTCGAAGGAATCATGTCGATCCGATCTACGGATCGAAAGATATGAAAATCGGAAAAGAAGGTTGTGTTTCAATTTTCAGAGGGCGGAGAAGAAAGAAGAAGAAGAAAAAAAAAAAAAAAAAAAGAAAGGAGTCGGCCGGCGAGCAGCGGACGGCGGCGACAGGCGCCGGACAAGCGTCGACCATCGGCGGAGCAACGCAGATCCAGCGAGGCATCGACACGTGTCGCCTGTAAGCCGGGCCGAACCGCGACGCGAGCCGAGCCGACCGGACCGGCCGACCCGCGACTACGCGGAGGCGGGTGCGCGTGCAGCCTACGACTGGCGCCTTCCCGCGCGTGAGCGCGCGTGGAATGGCCAATTTTGCCCGGTTGCTTTCTGTTTGCCAGATTTTTGTCCCGGTTCCAGTTCTAATACTGTTCTTACGTGAATAGGGACCTAATTTAAAGAAATCAGTACTTTTGGACACCTCACGGGCAAAGAAACGCTAGCAAAAAGAGCACGCGTCAACCAGGTAAGTCACCACCCAGTATTTAGGAAGAAATACTTGTAGGGTTCGCTTGGATTGTATGTATGCATGTTAGTAATTTTGCCTTAAATTAGCTCTCCATGAATGAAATTAATCAGATGGATTGTTATGATGTGTTGGGTGAATTATCTGAGTGTTGCTTGTATGCCTTAAGCTTCCATTGTACGTATGCATGCGCTTAATTTAGGTTGGAATTGTGTATTCCGTGTTCCGGGTGCTCGATGGATGAATTCGCCCCATTGAGCGCGAACTTCGTGTTTTGGGTGCTGGATGGAGGCCATCGCCTCGTTGAGCCGGCCTGCCTAGTTTGCATGAATATTAGGATGTTAGAAGACGGTTGCATGCACACCCGTTATTTTCTAGTACCCATTTCTATGATAAGCTTAGAGAATTACTATTAGGAGCGATATGTCGCTCCAGCCAGACTTAATTTTCCCCTAGGAACTTAGCAGTTAACCATGGCAAGAAAGTACCTAGGAGTGTTTATAGATTGCTAGCGTGAGAACGGTATCTATAGCTTCATGGGAGGACCAAGGGTCTCTGATCAGTCCTTACTGCTCTTAGCCATTTCGCATGGGGAATGTGTCCCCACGTCGTACAGCCCATTAGCTGCATGGGAACGAGTTGGGTCGCGCCCCCCCATAGGAGGACTATATGGGCGTAGGGGTATTCAGCACCCCCTAGGCTAGATACCATGTAGTCCTAGATAGCCATGTAGAGGTAGCGCCTCATAGAGAGATACCGATCATATCAGCTTGGCATAAGGAACCTCTAGGTGACTAATGAAAGGACGATGAACCGGTGAAACCCAAGGGGCAAGCCCCAAGAGACTAAGGTTAGAACCCGATGTCCTAGAACTGAGTTTCTGTTAAATTAAGATGCGAAGAGAGCCTACAAGTAGGTGGCTTACTGAGTATAATTTTTATACTCATCCCGTTCTCCTTTATTTTTCTCAGGTGTTCGCTGGCTGCTGGTCGAGGTAGAGGAGCGTTTGAGAGCTGTACAGTCACAGAGGGGGTCGTTCCGGAGCGTCAGTCCCTTTTCGGTCTTTTGGAGTTTTTTGTATTTCATTTTATATTTGCAATTTCTTTTGTAATAATTAACAAACAAAATTTCTCTCTTTTGTTTTAATTCAAAGTATTTTTATCCTTTTACTTTGCATTTCTTTTCTTTTATTTTCCTTTTGTTTGTTTTCGATTTCGTCTTTTTAGTCACGATTCGGTTTTTCGAAGCCTCGAAAATCGGGTCGTGCCATTAACACTACTAACATACAGGTTCCCCTACCACAGTCCCTCTTTACCTTATATAACATATGTCACATATTCATGCTTCGTAAATACATGACCGACTTAATGCACATTCCAGACCATAAACCTTTCCAGATAGACAAGGACCAAAGTTATTCCGAGATTAAAACGCTTTCGAGGACGATTTTTTTTAGAGGTATATGATGTAACAACCATAAAAAAAAAAAAAAATAATAATAATAATAATAATAATAATAAAATAAAAAATAAGAAAAAAATTATAAGGGGGTTTTTTACTTTCCATTAACCTCTCACAACTTCTCCCTAAAATACTTCCCCTAAAATACTTCTCCTACCAAGTATCAGTAATTCCTTCCTTAACAAACAAACAGAAAACCAAAATGTTTAGTTCTCTTAGAAGGAGAGACTTTGTTGAGGAAGTCATTATTCATATTTTAATCTTCTTTTTATTTTATTGAAAGGTATTAATTTGGTTATAATTATTTAGATCTTTGTTGGAAATTAAATACCATGATGCATTATGACGATGACTTTTCTAAGATACAACACTAATTGATGTTAATGATGATGAACGTATGAAGGCCAATGCATGCATGTTACCTATGGTGATGTATGAATAATGTATAGGGTTGTGTCATAAGAATGATTTAAAGATGAAAATCATAGGGACCTCATGTATATTGTGTGTTCACCGACGCGTACACTATGTTGACGATGATAACGATCATGCCTTGCATGATACTCGGGGGGGTGTGCTAACCTCTAGACGTCCGACTACGGACAATAGCCCAACTCTGATGGTTCCAGGGGGTGCAAGCTACCTTTGGACTAACACTCGCACGTGTGGATCATGTGTAGGGAAGTACTACACATCCAATTCGTTTGGATTGGAGGCCACCTCCATGATGATTTTAACAATAGGTCCCCAATCATAGTAGCATGTGTTTGCATTCCTTGACCCCAATAGTGGGGTCACTTACGAAGTATTTCTTAAAATACCCCAAGTCGTGTGCTACTTCTATTTCAGGTAAATGCAAGACACCCTTATACGGTTGACCAATAAAAATATAATACATGTGCCATTTAAAAAAAAAAAAAAAAAAAAAAAAAAAAAAAAAAAAAAAAAAAAATCTTATGTTGGGTAGGATACAATTATATACCCATTAATTTATTTTATTTTTATTTAATTTTATAATTATTTTTAATTCTCGAGAAACATAAATTTATTTTATTTTTTTAATTTCATAATAATTTTATTTTATTTTATTTCATAATTTTATTTTATGAGTCTTTTTTATTCTGGAGAAACATAAATTTATTTTATTTTTATTTAATTTCATAATTATATTTTATTCTCCCCAAACTCTTTAGGCCCAAAAACTTTTAGAATGATAAAAAAATTTGACATTTTGTTCCAAAAAATTGTTGCTACCGAGTTCCGAAAAATCGGACTAGGAATCTTTAGTGTTTTAAACTAAAGTGATAACAACTACACCACAACAACTAAATGTTGATAATGAAAAAATAGTTAATAATTATACATTTAATGTTCTAAAAAATATCCTTAGAACCTCCAAATGTTTCATCAATATTCATTAAAAAAAAAAAAAAAAAAAAACTTTTATTGTTAGTTAGATAGACGTGTAATAGGTAGTTTAAAAAATACAATTGAACTAGAAGTTCAGTTAATACTTTTAATATTTTTTTTTAAAACAAAAAACTTCAAAATACTCTTAATTTTTTTTTCAAAAATTGAAAATAAATATTCTTTGATCACTTTCCTCTACAATTTTGTCCCCAACTCTCCATGTACAAACATTTCTCAACATGAATTTACACTCAAATAGATCGTTTATTTTCAATATTATTCTTTTCCAACTCAATACTTTTACAGAAATAAGATATTTAAATGTTAAAGTTTAGTACATTCATTGTCTATTAAAAATTTTGGGATTTAAAGAAAAAAAAAGAGAAAAATTTTAAAGAGCAAGAAGGAAATTAAGAGGAAATTAAGAAGAAATTAAGAGGGTATTAAAAAAGTAGGAGAAAAAAATATAAGAAATGAGAGAACATTTTCAAAAGAGAGATAATGGATGGAATATAGATAAATGATTTTTTTATGGTGTAGTCATGATAAGAAGTTTTTTCTTTTTTTTCTGTAAAAGAATACATTTGAAGGATCTCAAAGTGGTTGCCTAGAGTCTATAGTTGTGACTCTGTAGTTGTGCTGGTTTCACATTTGTATTTCTTTGGAATTTTTTTTTGATTGAATCCTTTGATTGAATCCCAAATTCTTTGCCCGAAATAGTTTCGATGGCGTGAAAAAGGTAGTTCTTAGCTTCTCAATCTTTCAATTTCTGATTTGCTACCTCTTTTTGTTCATCTAAGTAATCAAGATCATCTATATTCTACACCAGAAATCTAAGACTCAACTACTTGCCAATATTCTTTAGAGCGAAGAAATTTCTCCATTAACATGCTCTAATGATCGTAGTGACCAACAAATTTTGAATTACTGGTTGAACAAAGTTGCCTTCGGTAGTCATCTTTGGCTGCAGCTGGAAGAGACCAGGCGCTCTGATGCTAAATGATAAATTTAATGTAGCATTAGAAGATAAGTTTGCAAAGGAATGAAATTCAGTCCTTTATTAGGTGAAAAAAAACACTATATTTATGAGGCGTACAATGATTGATAGAAGAGAAAAACAAAATCCTCACCCAAAACAGAATATCATGCAAAAGATGGGCAAAAGACCACAGTAATGACCAGATAGTCATAATTACTAAAACCTAAAAATAGCAACTAAAACTTTTAGAATAAACTAACATGGCATGTACTTTTAACTCTCCAGTGATGAGGACGAACTAGTGTGCCGTTTTATAACTTAGGGCATCTCTGACTACGTTTGCCTTTCCAGGGTGGTACTGGATATCTATATCGTAGTCCTCATTAATTCCAACCAACGAAATTTTTTTTGGGTGAAGAAGTATTTTAGGCTATTGGTGGTCCATGTAAATTTGGGTCTTTTCTCCAGGGAATGTCACCATATCTATATTGCGAATACTACTGCGGCCGATTCTAGGTTGTGCGTAGGATAGTTTTTCTCATATTCTTTCAATTGGCGTGATGCATAAGCAACAACCTTACAATGTTGCATCAACACGCACCCTAATCTTTTTTTAGATGCATCGTTGTAGATTACGTATCCCTCCGAGCTTTATGATCACATGAGCATTGGAGTTGACACTAGTCTTTATTTTAGGTCTTGGAAGCTGGCCTCATATGCGTCATTGCATATAAAAGGTATGTCCTTCCTTGTAAAATGTGTAAGAGGCGAGGCTATTCTAGTGAAGCCTCGGACAAATTTTCGATAGTAGCCTACTAACCCCAGGAAGCTTCATACCTCTGTAACCGTAGTTGGATGTTCCCATTTAGTGACGACTTCTATCATAGTGGAGTCACTTAAATCCCATTTTTAGACACTACGTGTTCTAACATTGAGACTTTTCGTAGCCAAAATGCACATTTGGAAAATTTGGCGTACAACTTGTTCCACCTTAAGATACTTAAGACTTTTCGGAGGTGTTCCTGGTGTTCTTGATCCGTTTTCAAGTATATTAGAATGTTGTTTATGAACATCATAACAAACATGTTTAGACATTCCTTGAATACATGGTTTATTAATTTCATGAACACGACTGGTGCGTTGGTGAGGCCAAATTACATCACTACAAACTCGTAGTGACCATATCTTGTTCAAAGGTTGTTTTCGATACATCTCATTCCTTAATCTTAATCTGATGATAGCTTGATCGAAGGTCTATCTTGGAAAATACTGTCGCCTCTCGGAGCTAGTAGAATAAATCCTCGATGCGAGGGAGTGGGTAGTTGTTCTTTATTGTTCTCTTGTTTTACTCCCTATAGTTAATACATAGGCGCATGGACACGTCTTTCTTTTTCACAAACAACACCAGCACACACCAACAAGATAAACTAGGTCGAATTAAACCCTTTTATAGTAGATCTTGTAGTTGTAAATTTAGTTCCTTTAATTTCGTTGGAGCCATGTGGTATAGTGCTTTAGAGATAGGTCTAGTTCCTGGTTTGAGTTCTATCCGAAGTCTACAGCTCGTGAAGGAGAAACTCCTGGTAAATCCTCTAGGAAGACACTTGAGAATTCGTTTACTATGGATGTCGTATCCATTGTTTTCTCTTTTCCTTTTACGTCCACTGCGCATGTTAGTATAGCCCATCATCCTTGTTGTACCAAGTGTTTGGCTTTCATCATCGACACTATCTTTGGGGTGACTCTCGTGCAGGTTCCTTTCAACTTAAAGTTTGGTCTAGTTGGTGGCGAAAAAACCACTTTCTTCTTGTGGCAATCTATACTTGCATAGTTCTCCGCTAACCAAAACATTCCTAATATGACATCAAAATCTGTCATACTCACTACTTTCAAGTCTACGCTTATGATTTGTCCAGCCATTATTACTTGTCCGTCTTTTATCCTATTCTCAGTAACTAGATCTACTCCCACTAGGGTACTAACATATAATACATGCAATAAGGGTTCTACCGTGAATTCTCTTTGACTAACAAAAGGCATGGATATAAAGGAATGCGTAGAACTAGAATCAAATAACGTTAATATGTAGTGACTTAGTATAGATAGCGTACCTGTCACCACGGTGTCAAATGTTCCAGCATCCCCACTAGTGGATGCATACTCCTTTGCTTGCAAGCGGGTTGGCACAGTTCGCTCGCCACTTCCTAAACCTCTAGGTGGTTCTATTGGACTCTTGGTACCCTTCCCAATATAGTATTTGGTCGTTTGATGTTCGCGACCACATCTGAGCATATCCTTGAGCCAGCCATACATTTACCTTAGTGTTGTTTTCCGCATTAGTGGCATCAAAGCTTCTCATGTTTCTGACCCCTCTCTTTATCCCTGGCATCTGTGTAAATGTTGGGCAGGACGCCTATCAGCGTATTAAGGCCTTCGCGTTGATGGTCGATAGTCTGTCCCTCTAGGCTCATATGATTGCTTCCTTCTGATAATGACCGCTGGTTCTCGATGTCTTTCCTCTTGAAACTTTTTCAGGGATTTTTGCCATTCTTAGTGCCTCCTCATACATCTTTGGTTTATGGCTTCCACCATGTGGCAGACCTACAAGGCTAGGCCCCCAAAAAAAAAAAAAAAATTATATGTCATCTTTTGTTCAGTATCCATCAATGACGGCGTAAATCTTTTTAATCTCATAAGTTCTCTGTCATATTTGTCCACTGAGTGTCCACCCCGAGTCAGATTGATGAATTTCTGCTGTTTCTTAAGACACACCGCTTTGGGATAATACTTCTTTAGGAAAGCCTCCTTAAATTGATCTCACGCCATGATTCCCCCTCTTGGATTAATATTATCCTTATTGTCCGTCCACCATACTTACGCGTTCTTTTGCAGCATAAATGACGCACCAGGTACCTTCTGGTTGTTCAGACATTCCATTGACATAAATATGATTTCCATGGACGAAATCCACATCTAAACTTCTGTTGGATCTCTCGTAGTACTAGTGAATGGGTGCGAATCATACCGCTTGAAGTCGTGTAGCCAGTTCGCTACTCTAGTAGATTGCAAGTGTTGGATTGTTGGGTGATCATTATGGCATGCATCATGACCTAAAACGACTCCCGCATCAAACTAGTAATAGGGTCTATTCCAATCACTGGTGCTGCTAGAGGTGGTGCAGCTTGTGGCGGTACAACTTTAGGCAATGCAGCTGCATCCTTCCTAGTTACTAATCCTTCTCGAGGTGAGCTCTCTTTAGCCTCACCTCTTCCTCTACATCTAATAGGGGGTCCTCCCCTTCCTCTTCTTCATCTTCCACATCCTCTAGGTGACATGGTTCTAAAAACTAAGATAATTCTCAAGTCTATCATTTACTAACAATACAATATCATAGTACACATAAAAAATTCATACAACATTGCAAGCATATAATAGCGAAATTAAATCAAGCATCATGCTGCAATATATAATATAATTAAAGCTCGTCAATTTTCATGCTACATAACATTTAAAACATAGAGCCAATCACAAGAAATATCATCATGACATTTTCCTTTTTTAATCTTATGCATTGTGTATATAATGGTGACAGAGCATCAATGATTGAACCATGGAACACATCAAGTCTACAAGATCTACGTTGTAGGCTAGTCTAGGTGTGTGAACTGCCTGGGATCCAGCTCGCACGTGTGGGTTGTGTGTAGGGAAGTACTACACATCCAATGTTGTCTAAATTGGAGGACACCCCATGACCGTTTTAACGATAGGTCCTAGATCATTAGTTACACATGTTTGCATTCTTTGACCCCATCAGTGGGGTCACTTACTTAGTATTTCTTAAAATACTCGAGTCATGTGCTATTTCTACTTTAGGTAAAGGCAAGACACCCATGTACCGTTGACGACGACATTGCAATCAGAGACCATGCCACATGCATAGGATGTTCTTATCTAGTTTTAAATATGTTTTCAAACTCGTAAGTCCATGGCAGTGTTTTAAGTTGAAGTAATGTTTTAAGATAAAGATTATGTTTCACGATGATGTTTTAAATGTTTCTTCCACACAAGAGCATAGACTATGATGATGGTAGTGACTTTAGGTTAGTAAAAATTTAGGGCTATTACATGTGATGTGCTGATGATGTGATTTATGTTATGGTGTAATACGTTCGGCGATGTAATACATGATGAGACATGCATTATGATATGATGTGATATGTCTATGACATCATGTCTATGATATGATATTTCTATGATATAATATGTTGAAGGACATGTTATGTGCATGGTACGACATAATATGATGTATGATAGGAATGATACGGTATTCAACCCCGATACATGTCTTAAAGACAATGTTGAAAAATGATATGATATGAAGGAAAATGGAAGGAGTTTTTTAGATGCATCAGGGAATGTCTCCTTTTACGATGTTACAAATGCGTACGTCATGAGACAAGAAAATGATCATTATTTCTAACATAATGTTGCGATGATCATGATCATGCCTCGCAAGACACTCGGGATTTGCTGACCTCCGGACATCTGGCTATGGACAACCAGCTCGACTATGATGGGTCTAGGGGGCGTGCAAACCGCCTGAAGACTCACACTTACACGCACATCCAATTTTATCCAGACTGGAAGCCACCCCTACGATGGTTTTAATGATAGGTCCCTAAGTATGAGTTGCATGTGTTTTCATTCCGTGACCCTAATAGTGGAGTCACTTATTGAGTATTTCCTAAAATACTCAAGTCGTGTGCCACTTCTATTACAGGTAAAGACAAGACACCCCTGTAGAGCTGACGACGACATCACAAGTAAAGACCATGGCACATGCATAGGATAATGGTATTTCATTTCTTAGACTTTAGGTTAGTACACGGTGTTTTTACTTTTAATGTTTATTTTTTCTATTCAATATTTGGTTATGTTGTTTTAAATATATTTTCAAACACGCAAGTCCATGACAGTGTTTTATGATAAAGTTTTAAAGATTTATTTCTGCATAAGAGAGTACGTTGTGATGACGATAGCGACTTTAGGTTAGTAGACATCTAGGGTTGTTACAGTTGGTATCAGAGTTCTAGGTTATAGATTCTATAGACTAGCCTACAAGATAGGCTTGACATGTTCCATGGTCCCACATCTTATGCCCCCCGATCATCATCACGTATGTCATGGATAAGATAAGAAAAGGAAATGTTGTTGATTTCATATGTTGTTACTGCTTGGTCATCATCAACTATAACTCCTAATTAAATTTTGACACCATTGACTGTATTATTGTTGACTTAGTTATATGTTTATTTTAATACAGAATTGGTATGATTTACCCAGCATGGAATATGAATGTTAATTAATATATTGATAGTGTTTAGATTAGTACGGTTTGTACCATGAATGGGGAGCTAGAGTTTAGTATTTTATGTCAGATGTCTTGAACATAGTTAAAATACGCAGTGTTATGACCATAGAGATGGGAAAAATGTATCAACGTATACTGACGATTAAATAGATTCAAAAGAAAACGAACAAAAAAGCTTGATAGATGACAGCATCTTATAGTCTGCTACAGATATTAAAAGTGGTAGTGTCGAAAGGAAATTTCGTCACTATGAAGTATGTAAATATGAAATTTAAGTATGGGTGAAAAAAAAAAAATAAGCTAACACAGTAAAAGTTGAAACATTGTATACCTAAACTCATTTATGAATGACATAAACGACTTTAATGTGAGCTAAGCTCAGGAAGTTGTGAGATGTAGAAAACCACCCTGCCTAACACTAATTGAAAATTTTTAAAGTTACAATCGAGCCACATTGTGGATGAGATATTATGATCATGGTCAAAGTTTTATAAATATTTATAAACATGGATTGGAGTTTGAGATTTTTAAGATATCTTAAATTTAGGAATGATTTAAGAGTGATTTGGGAGGAGTCACAATGATTTAAGAGTGATTTGGTTGTGTTGCCTTTTCATATAACGAATGAAAAAATGTTAAAATGAGACCTTGAAGACATATGGACAAAAAAGTGCATTATTGGACCTTCAGTTAGGCTTAAAAGAAATTGACTAGGAGGACAATGTAACGAAGGAAACTGATTAAACTATTGATCTTGTTGACAGAAGAAAGCAAGTCATCTAGAAGAAAGTGAGAAAATTGAAATTGAGGTTGAGGTAAGTATTTAAGTTCTCCAACATTAATGTCCACATGAATGTTGATTTCAATGCGCCTAAACCACAATCATACTAAATGGATTTTATTTTTCATGAAATTTTAGGAGAAGACTCAATATGATATGATAAGGTTATGTATGAAATTTGATAATAATTAGATTATGATAAAAGGCTAAACCAAGGGTAGGTGTAAAATGACTAAAATTCCCCTATAATTATATATAGCTGGCTTAGGAGCAAAGTGACCCCTAAATGACATTTAATTGAATGAGACTTATGTTACAAGGCCATTGAAATATGTTGAGGATTTAAACCAAGATTTGCAGTGGTAAATAACCAAAATATCCCTATAAGAATTCTAAGATGTTTTCAAGATCTTAAATACTCAAAATACTACGAAAATTTGTGAGACTCGTTTACAATATAAGGGTAAGTATGAAAGATTTTAAGGAGATTATAACAACTTAGGGATATGAGCTAAGAGAAAAAGTATGTAACTACCCCTCAAGACACTTGATAAGAAATCAAGGTTTTTATGAGTACCAAGTGACAAGATACATAGGAAAGATTTATGCATGTATTTGTTAAGAATTTTTAGGGTGTACTTGTTAAGAATTTTTCCTTAGTTGTATTTCAAGACTTAACAAAAAAACTCTTGAACGAGAACCCGAGATATTTTAAAGACATCCCAATGAGTAGTGCAATATGGTCTTACGACAATGACTACGTCGTAGGAAACGTATGAACACCTAGGTGTAGGTACTTAAACTATGTCACAAGGAACCCGTGAATCCTTGGACATAGGTATGTAAATTGTATCGCACCGAACACATGAAGCTTTGGATGAAAATATTAAGACTATGTCACGGGAAATGCATGAAGCCTCGTGCATTTATTTATTAAATATAAGGAACAAATTAAGGTAACAAAAGTCAAGAGATAGGAGTTGAAGAAAGTTCTCTTAAGTATACGAGTTGAAGAAGGATAATGTTTCAAAGATTTTCTTTTAAGTTTCAATGTGGTAGTTATGAGTGACTGTGAGGTCTTTTAACTCATTAATACCCACAACTTGTATAATTTAATGAACTAATCTTCGAGAAGGTTCTTAAACTAGTTTGTAATGGTCTAAATAAATTCTAAAGGGAGTAACCGGACAAACTCTTAATCGAACTTAAAGTTCTATATAGTGAGCGTTACACAAATTTCTCAGAGTATGAGTCTTGGATGAACAAAAATGTTTCCCATCGGCATCAATGTCATAGAATTTGGTATAGCGAACCATTTTAAACGAAGAGTAGTTTTCCCAAGTTACTAATGAGGTCGTGCAAAAACTAACCGTGATTCCTTCCTTCAAAACTAACCAAAAAAAGATTTTGTACAATTAACAACAACATTCCAAGCAAAGAAGCATGTTGTTGTCCAAGATTGAACTGGGGACCTTTAGTGTGTAAGACTAACGTGAAGCCAAATATTAATGGTTTAGCTTTGAGTTAGAAGCCAAATATTAATCATTTATACAATTCTAGTAAATTGGCAAACAGACAGATTTACGCGAAGATAGATATGGTCATTACAATGGTTTAGCTTTGAGTTAGAAAGTCACCGTTGGCAAACAGAGAGATTTACGTGAAGATAGATATGGTCATTACAATGGTTTAGGTTTGACTTAGAAGCTAAATATTAATCATTTATACAATTCTAGTAAATTATGTCAAACAAAAGAAAACACAATAGATTTGAAAATAGAGATCTACTACAAATTTGGAATACATGTGAACAAAATTAAAAGGCTAGAGAGTAAATACAAATAAATAAAAAAAAAAGAAGAAAGATTCAAGTATTAAAAAACTTAAACTAAATATAGAAAGAAAAGTAAATACAGACACAAAATAACTTGAAATAACTCTGTCAATTTTTTTTATACAAAATCATAGAAAATAAGATTTTTAATAAAAGTATATGGACCAATTTAAATTAGAGAAGTAATTTGAGAGGGTTCAAACCATAAACTAATGTCATGGGCTCAAATAGGTTGACTTGGATTTCAAGGGATAGAATCGAACATTCATTAAGGATATATTCGTGACAACAACTTAAGCTAACCAGGTAACTGACCTTACTATTGATATGGTTATATTTGATGTTGACACATGCTCGTGGTTCTGCACATGTCATATATACTAATATGTGTGAATTATTTGTGAATCGATAGAAGTAAGATTTGTTCATGAAACGTGAAGGTTAGGTTACATCTAGAAGTACTACGGATATGAGAGGTTGATAAAAGAATATAGTTAGGTTATGGGTAGAAAGAGATAGGATTATGATAGATTGATAGAACGATAACGTCAGGGTACGTTCATGTAACGACATGACTGTGATAGGTATAAGAATGTTAAGGCTATGATAAGTTAGGGGACGATATGACCACAAAGTGTTTACGATATGATATGATTATGATACGACATGTGAATGGTGGATGTATATATATTGTGATATGATATAAAGACAATATATTATGGTAAGATATGTGATAAATTAACATGCTTATGATATAAATATTGTGATATGATATAAAGACAATATGTTATGGTAAGATATGTGATAAATTAACATGCTTATGATATAAATATTGTGATGCGATATGTTATGGCATGATACGTATATGATGAAAATTATTATGCCTGGAAGCATGAAATGTTATGATTATGATACACTTATGTAATTTGAATGATATGATATGATTGACATGCAAAACAATGAACTAGCATGAAATACGACCCCAGCGTATGCATGAAAGATATGATAAGTGATATGAAAAATGATATGGGATGTACGGAACGCTAGTGGGGTTGTATTAAATGATAATGAAAATGAAAAATGTTGGGACTTCATGCATTATTGTGTGTTCATGCATTGGAGAATACCCCTTACCCTTCACAATAGTACGGACGAATACGTTACGAGGCAGGAATACGATCATTATTGTTATCATAATGCTGCGATGACTAAGCAGGAAAACGATCATTATGTTTATCATAATGCTGCGACGGTCAGGCAGGGGTACGATCATTATGGTTAACCTAATGTTGTCGTGACGTTTACTAGTTCTAACGGGTGTCTGGCCTAAGGAGCTCCCGAAGTATGCTCGCCTAACAAGGAAGGTGGCCGGTGTGCGAACTGACTGGTGAGTCCATACTCGCACGTATGGGCTATGTGTAGAGTATATGATACACATCCAAATTACCCGTTAGGACAGTACCGTAGGAAAATGGATTTAAATAATAGGTCCCGCCATTGCATTTGCATGTTCTTGCATTTCACCCCCAATAGTGGGGTCACTTACTGAGTATTTCTTAAAATACTCAAGCCACGTGCTACCTTTATTTCAGATTAAGGCAAGGCATTCCTGTACGGCTGACGACGACATCACAACTCGAAACTATGGCATATGCATAGAGTAGTCGTATTTATTTTCTTAGACTTAGACTAGGATAGGATATTTTTAATTTAAACGTTCATTTATTTTATTTAGCCTTTTGTTGTTTTGTTTTTAAAGTTGTTTTCGAAACACGTAAGTCCATGGCTGTGTTTTAAGCTGAAGGTTATGATTCATGAAAGTTTAAATGTAGTATTTCCGCATTCAATATTTATGATATGTATACAGTCGCGACCTTAAATTAAGTAGAAAATTTCGAGTCGTTATAAATGAACTATCCCAAAGATCAAAAGGTGACTTGTGCATCGTTTATACTAAAAAATGATGCGGAGTTATAGTCGGGGGATAACCGGGGGATTCTCAGCCAAGATGGAAGTGTGATACAATAAACCAACTTTTAGCTTTTATGTTTAATATAGTTGATGTATTAAATATTAATGTGAACGGTTCAGATTAAGTTTTTTTTTTTTTATTATTTTTTTTTGTCTTTTTATATTTAATATATTAAATAAACACTTTAAATTAAATATATTTTTCTCTATTTGTATTTATTTAACATATTAAATATTTATTCCAACCCTTCAAATTAGTTCTATTTTCTTAGATTAAATTTTAATTTGTATCATTCAAATTTTTCTTTTAACTAAATTAAAGTCTTAATTAATCAATTTTCATTGGTTAACTATATATTTAGAGTTGCACTTTTATGGATGGTATAACAAGTTGTGTCAATTGATATAATCATTACAAAAAAGTCAATCATTCACAATTTTTTCGTAATTACAGCTGGGTCAAAAGTTCGTTATACCCCTTAATTATATCTTTCACCTTTAAGTATTACTGATTCTCTAATGAACCATTTGTTAATGATTCAATCATAAACTAAGTCCCTCTCGAGCCAGTAAGAGGAGTGGGCCTCATTGTTCAAATCTCAAAATCAACACTAAAGGAAACTACTCATCTACTTATATATATGAGAATGGGTGAAAGTCATCGCATGAAATTATGTTCCCATCTCCCATTTGGTCAAGTACTGAAAATGGAAGGCATAATGATTAGGTTACGAAAGTCATTCTCATCCATACAAATAAAAGAATAACCTTCATAGACAAGAGTTCGTAACTCACTAAGAATTAAAATCAAGTCGCATATGATCATCTGTGAAATATTAATCTTCGCAATTAATGAATTTATAAATAGAGATTAAATATTTCGTGATTCAGTTTTATACAAACTAATTGTATAGGATTATCTCACTCACATGTCTTTGTTCCCTTCACTTTGAAAGGTTGACCTATTTCTTAACATTCCAAACAAGGTTATATAAATATACATGTCAATTTAAAATGATTTTTATTAGGCATAAATTGACCAATATAAAATATAATACACAATAGGGATGTTCAAAAAACTCGATGATCAGAAAAATTCGATCAACTCAACTCTACAGTTTGGGTTGAATTGTGAACTTATTTGGGTTAGATTTGGTTCAAATAAATGAAAATTTTATAAATAAAGTTGGTTCATGATTGAGTTTATCTAACTAACTTGATGTAATAACGAAGAAATTAGAAGAAAAAAACTGACATTGTCCCACATCCCTTAAGTTAGAACTTGGGAGTTGGCCTCTCGTGTAAAATGGAGATACCTTACTTCATTTTATCATCCCACTTCAAAGGTTTGAAGCTAGTCGGAGAATAAATTTTCTGAGGTCTTCAAGCCAGCATTCTGTTTAATCCGACTTGGGTCTCATAACTCGGACCCTTTCCTTCAAATTTCAACTATTCGGAAGCATTTAAGGTTAGTATGACTACTTTTAACTAGTTTAAATTTTGAGTTTAAGGTTAGTATGACTACCTTTTAACTAATTCAAATGTTCAGAGTCTTAAATTATTTAGGTATAATTAGGCTTAAACTACCTTTTAAGTAGTTTAAATTATTTATGTATAATTAGGCTTAACTATCTTAAAATATTAGAAATATGATTAAATTATACCTTTTAACTAGTTTAAATTTTTAGAGTTAAGTTTAAATTATTTATGCATTTAGTAAGTTGCCTTGGGAGCATTATGGTCATTTTATACCGTTATTTGGTTTACTACTCAACTTTGTGCAATGACTATCAAATTGCATATATAATCTTAACATACCCTAGTATGCTCATAATTAAAAGTTCATGGGCAGCAAAATTCATTTAGTGGGTTATTTTGATGTTACTTAAATCTCAAGAAATTTGATCCATTTAGGGTCTTAACTCATGGTTCTTAATATTTTTCTTTCATATATCTTTAATTCATACTTGGTTTAATGTTTATATAAAAATTCAAGCAATTCCTACAAGTATTTCTTAAGAAAATTCTGATGGTTACTTACCTCATAGTTGACGTACGGGACCTCCATTCTCGAGAAATTGGTATCCCAATTGCTTCAAATTTTCTTTGACACAATCCTTGGGGTGTCAAGTTTCTATAACCATAAATTTTTCATGACAACTTGAATAGAAGAGGATTAAAATTAAGAAAAATTGAGGGAGGGTCACGGTTCGGTTTGACATGGGGGGTTCAACTGAACTGGCCACGTCATCATCCTCTTCCTCTGTAAAGAGGAAGACGCGCATGTCCAATAGCGCTGCCATTTTAAAATGCCTCTCACCTGCTCTAATCATGACATTGCTCTCCTTGATTTCTTCATGAAACTTAAAATGGAGTTACAAGGAAGAGCTTGGGATTGACTTCATACCTTCTCGTGAATTGTAGCCTAAGATATTTGCCTCTAAAGTTGGTTGGAAAACTAATACTTCCCTGTAGTTAAATGAATTAGTTTGAACGAACGTCTTTAAGTGTGTGGCATTAATGTTTATAAATTCATCTCAATCTACAGCTCACCCAAAAAAGGAGAGAATTGACTTGTTGGGCAACTCGATCTAGGAAGTTTTAGCTCTAGATTTCTCTCCTATATCTCTTCCCTCCTCTTTAGATGGAAGAATCGAAGAACGAAGAAAATAGGGGAAGAGAGAGAAGATATGATCCAAAATTTTGAGTCACATTCTTACCCTATATTCTATCCATTTCAATTTTGTATGAACATTTTCTAACTCCACAAATTTTTCTTACCATTCTATCTTTTTTAAACTTTTTTGATTGATGATGTTATTATTTTTACAAAACGCGTACGCTATGAATATGAAGTTGATGATCATCATCATGCCTCGCATAACACTCGAGATTTGCTAACCTACGAACGTCTGGCTATGGACAATTAACCCGACTATGGTTAGTCTAGGGGGCGTGCGAACCGTCTGAAGACTCTCGCTCGCACGCACATCTAATTTTGTCGGAACTAGAGGCCACCCCTATGATGGTTTTAATGGTAGGTCCTTAAGTATGTGTTGCATGTGTTTGCATTTCGTGACCCTAATAGTGGTGAGTATCGTTAGATCGACATAAGACACAACCCTAAGAGCATGAAAATGATATTAATATAAATATCCATGAGTATGTGTTACCTAGAGTAACAAAGAGATGAGACTAGAGGGGTGTGTCAAAAAAGACATTATGATGGATTTAGAGGAACCTCATGCATGTTCTAAGTTCATAAGCATAGGGATACTTCCCCTAGAGATGATGAGCGCGAACGCACACAATATGATGATGAGTGCGAATGCGCATAGATGAGGGTGTTCATGAGGCGCATGACACTGTGGGGTTACGCTAACCTCAAAACATCACTACAGATTAGCTTGACCAGAGGGTCCAGGGGGTGTGTGAGCGCCCTAGAGATTCACAATCGCACATGTGAATAGTGTGTAGGAAAGTACTACACATCCAATTTGTCCGAGACTGGAGGCCACCCCTATGATGTTAGAGATAGGTCTCTAAATCATGATTGCATGTGTTTGCATTTGCATGACCCCCTATAGTTGGGCCACTTACTGAGTATTCTTCGAAATACTCTGGTCGTGTGCCATATCATTTTTTAGGTAAAGGCAAGGCGCACTTGTATGGAGTACGGCGACATCGCAAGCAGAGACTGTGGCACGTGCATGTGGTAGATTCATATTTAAATTTCGGTTTAGGTTAGAATAGGTTGTTATGCATTTCATTGTTTTAAATAACTTCGTATTGCTCTTATTTTCTCTAAATTTTAGTATTTTGTATTTAAATACGTAAGACCATGACTGTGTTTCCAGATAAGATGTTGTTTTAAGCGTTTTTCAAAGTTTACATTATAAATGATGTTCATGTAAGAGTTATATTTCCACATTATAGAGGAGCATGAGACGTTAGTAGCGACACTATGTAAAAATTTAGGGTCGTTACAGTTGATATCAAAGCTCTAGGTTTTAGATTCTGTAGACTAGCCTACGATGTCGGCTTGACACATTCCATGGTCACAACGTCGATGTCTCGTCACTGTTAGGTACGTCTTGCATAAGATAAGAAAAGAGAAACATTTTCGAACTCGCATGCATTTTTCTGTTGATATTACTGAAATTGTTGTGATATTTCATATATTTATTATAGAGTATGATGTGATTTGTTGTATGCTGAGTAATTTTGTTTGCAATATGATGTGACTTTAGTATATGTATTTTTATTAATATATATGCATAGTGGTGAACCTTAGATTTAAGAGATGCTATCTTGGTTTCTAGAACCATGCTGCCTAGACCACGCAAAAGAGTAAGACAAGGAAGGCGATGATCTCCTATTAGAGGTAGAGGGCGAGGTGAGGCTGAAGAGAGTCCACCTCAAGAAGGATTAGAGACGGGGTTTGAATTAAATCCCTTATTGCATGAAATGTCTGTATGCACCCCTTCGGGGGTAGACTTAGTAGCTAGGGATAGAGTAAAGAATGACCAAGTAATCATAGGTAGTCTCGATGATGAAAGCAAAGAGGTTAGTCCAACAAGACGGATGGGCTATATTAGCATTTGTCGTATACGTAAGAGGAAAACAAAAGACTATAGAAAACGTGCCAATAGTAAACGAGTTCCCAGATGTATTTCCGGATGATCTACCTGGAATACCCCCTTCATGAGCAATCGACTTCGTCATCGAACACAAGCTAGGAACTAGGCCTATTTTCAAAGCACCTTATCACATGGTGCTAGCAGAGTTGAAGGAACTCAAGGCATAATTACAAGACTTACTGAATAAAGGGTTCATTCGACCTAGCGTATCCCCCTAGAGTGCGCCAGTGTTGTTTGTTAAGAAGAAAGATGGATCGATGCGTCTATGCATCAATTAAAGAGAGCTAAATAAGAGAACCATAAAGAACAAATACCCTCTGCCTAGAATGGAAGACTTATTCGATCAACTCAGAGAGGCAACAATATTTTCTAAGATAAATCTGCGGTCAGGTTACCATTAAATAAAGATTAAAGAAAAAGACATACAATAGACAGCATTTAGGACGAGGTACGATCACTATGAGTTAGTAGTGATGTCATTTGGCCTCACCAATGCTCCAACTGTGTTAATAATGTTAATGAACCGAGGGTTCAAGGATTGTCTTGACACTTTTGTGATCGTGCTCATTGATGACATCCTAGTGTACTCGAAAATAGACCAGGAACACTTCTGAAAAATCCTAGCGACTCTAAGAGAGAACAAGTTATACGCAATGTTCTCAAAGTGTGAATATTGGTTACGACAAGTCTTTTTCCTAGGACACATCGTGACAAAGGACGGAGTATCCGTAGATCCCATTAAGGTCGAAGCGATCACAAAGTGGGAACGCCCAACTACGATAACATCAGTACAGAGTTTCTTAGGACTTGCAGGATACTATCGATGGTTTGTGCAGGACTCCACTAGGATAGCCTCGCCTTTGACACAGTTAATGAGAAAAGGGGTTTCATTCATATGGAATGATGCTTGTGAGGCAAGCTTCCAAAACCAAAGAGAGAGATTGGTAACAGTCCAGGTACTCATAGTACCTGAAAGCTCCGAAGGGTACGTAATCTATAGTGATGCATCCATAAAGGGACTAGGATGTGTGTTAATGCAACATGTAAGGTTGTTGCATACTCGTCCCGTCAACTAAAAGAATACGAAAAAAATTACCCTACCCACGACCTAGAGTTGACAGTTGTAGTGTTCGCACTAAAAATTTGGCGACACTTCTTGTATGAAGAGAAACTCAAAGTTTTTCCAACCACAAGAGTTTAAAATATTTCTTCACCTATTAAGAGTTAAATATGAGGGAGAGAAGGTGACTAGAATTGGTGGGACTACGATGTAGATATCCAGTACCACCCTAGAAAAACAAACGTGGTCGCAGACTTAGAGTAGAAAGACGGCCTACTCGTCAACCCTCATTACAAGGAAAGTAAGGGTACAAATAGAATTTGAGCAAGGCAGCATAGCTGTAGCGAGCGAGGGAATCATAGCACAGCTGGCCAGACTCATAGTGCAACCTACTCTTAAGCAGAGAATTATTACCTCCCAACGAGAGGATCCTAATGTACAGAAAGTCCTAGGCAGCTAGACAAAAGTCCAGTAGACGGATTCTCAAAGTCCTCAGATGAAGAACTATTGTATCAGGGATGCCTATGTGTCCTGGCAATAGAGGAGTTAAGAAAGAGATACTGACGGAAGCTCACACCTTGCCATTAGCCATGCACCAGGAGGTACTAAGATGTACCAAGATTTCAAAAAACATTTTGGTGGAGGATAAGGAACTTTAGGGGTAAAACAACATAAGGAACAAGAAGTAACTTTAGGGGTAAAACGGTAAATTGACCTAGCTCTAGTTACGAACAACCTGTGAAGGATCGACCTACTAATCATGGTTATATCAAATGGACAGAAATATATCTATAGTGAGGGGAGTGCAACTACTAGGCTATAGTGGAGTGTCCTAGTAGTTAACGAATGTTGGTTAACAAGGTTAATGAGTTTAGCCGGTTAATCTTGGATCGTTGGAGCCCATGATCTATACGTCCATTAGGTCCCTCTGCTAGCTCATATCGGACTAAACCATAGAACAGTCTGACGAGTGAGTTCGAAGTGTTCGAATTCAAATTAGGGAACATGCGCTACATATATATGATATATTTAACCGCATTTTTGTTTTATTTACGAATTAAACAAAAGGAGAGAATCTGAGATATTTAAATAAGATTTAAATATCTTAATCAATTATGTGTCGGAGTTGATTGGGATTGGCATTTGAATTAATATTAAATATTAATTAAATAGTTTAATTAATCATTTAATGTTACTTTAATTTGAAATTCATTATTCAAATTAATTGTTGAATTAAAATGAAGAAAGTCAAAATGTTGACTTCATTTAATGGAAAAATCCATGTTAGTGGAATTTTGAGTGTCAAAATTTGGTTAACTCAAACATGCATGCTTGCCACATAATCCCAAACATTTGAGTGGAATTTTAAGCGTCAAAATTTGGTGATCTCAAATTTGCATGAACATGCAAACATGACTCTTTAAATAGAGTGATCATGGTACATGGAAGGTCTTCTTCTTCTTGGTGAAAAACCATGACAAAAGCCTCTCACAAACACTCTCTTCATATATACAAAATCCCTCCCAAGTTTAGTCACTCACCGGATTCCACAATCCCGTTCTAAGGTCGAAGGATAGTGGAGAAGATACTAGTAGTTGTTCGAAACCGGTTCGTGAGGAAAAAGAAGTTTGAACTACAAAAGGTTAGTATTCAAACTCATTAAGTTTTAATACTTATGAACATGCTAGTTATTTACTATAATTGATGTTCTAAAAGTGCCTAAGATCCAAATTGCTTCCGCGTGTGTTATATTAGCACCATCAATGTTATGTATATGTTATGATACGTGAATGATGGTTAGGATACGTTCCTATAACGGTATGACTCGGATTCGTAAATAAAACGATATGGTTAGGATGTGTTCCTATAACGGTAAGACTAGCATACATTCATGAAACGACGTGAACTAAGATATGCATATGGAAATGATATGACTAGCATAAAATACAATCTCGACGTATGCATGAAAGTATGATAAACGATATGAGAAATGATATGAAAAACGATATGATATGTTCGCTAGAGGGATTGTATTAAACAATAATAAAAATGAAAAAAAAAATGTACCCCCCTTAACGGGTGTCCGGGGCACTGAGAGCTACTAGAGAATGAAAGAAGGGTTAGGTCCTTGTACGTTATGATGATAGGTCCCGTAATTGTAAGTTAAGGTGAGTGGAAGAGTCACTCAAGTGACTATGAGTCAAGTCATATAATGTAGTTTTATGTTGACTACAAAGGGAGTCAAACCCACAACCTTCTAATCCAAAGTTAGACACACTAATCCACTACCTTATGCAATCATTTTTCAAAGTTTATGCAAATACATTAATATAAATATATATTTTTATACTTTTATGTTTGAATTCCTACTTATCATACTCTGATGGAAAGTATGGGGACCTGATGCATAATTGTGTGTTCATGTGTATCGAGATACTGCCCCATTATGATGAGCACGGACCCGTACTTCATGAGACTGATTGTTATCATCTTGTTCGCCATAATGCTACGACAATCACTATTCCCTACGGGTGTCCAGCAACAACTCTTAGAGAGTGCTAGCCAGACAAGTAGGCGTAGGGAGCGTGCGAGCCTGCCTAGTGGGCCCATGTTCGTAGGTGTGGGCCATGTGTAGAGAAGTATTACACATCTAATTTAGCCTGAACTAAAAAGCCTTCAAGAGAATGAAATGAACTCTTGTACAGTTGATGACTACATTTCATGTGACTTCATTTCATAACGCCAATAGTCGGGCCACTTATTGAGTACAGGGGTTCCTACACACGGCCCACAAGTCACATTAAAGACCATGGAACTTGTGTTACGATAAGTTGCATTTATTTATTTTGTAGTCCTTAAGTTAGATTAGGACATTGTTTTATTCTTTTTTTGTTTTATATAAATTTCACGTTGTTTATTTTTCGCTATTTTTTTTAAGGTTTTATTGCGAATGATTAAGTCCATGACATGGTGTTATGAATTATTTAAATGAATTTTTCACACAAAAAAGGTCATGTCATGCATATCGACTCTATTTGAGTAGGAAAAAAAATGTTATTGTTGAGTGTTCTATTGTTGACTGAGTCATTTGTCTATCATGAGTAATTATGTGTTGACTATAGATCATGTCACCTAGAGAATGTGGAAGAGGACGTACGGAAAAAAGACGCCCCCTGTTAAAGGACGGGGTAGGGGTAGAGGGAGTCCACCTCCAGCGACGCACCGGCTACTTGAATGGACCCCATGACGACCCTTATTTTCGAATCATTCTACGTTGTGATGCAAACGATGGTGACCACCCAACAGACCAACAGTACGCAGTCCATGCGAGAAGCAAGGTATGCGAGATTTCAAGCGATAGATTCTCACACCTTTAATGGTGCCTTAGGTGACCCAACAAAGGTACAATTGTCAAAATGGTCCATTGAGACAATTTTCCTATTAATGATGTAATAGTCTAAAAAATCATAAATAAATAAACAAATAAAAACAATTATAAAATAAGATTAGGTTATAAAAAAATAATAATAAATAAACAAAAAAAAGAAGGAACAACCCTCTCACTAACCTCTTATGTCTTTCCTAAGTAATCTCTTTCCTCAGTTATCTCTCCTCAACCCATCCCTTGCCGAGAAAGTCACCATTGGAAAAAAAAGAACAGAAAAACAACAATTGTTAGATTTACTTATGAAAAAATGAGAACCGCTCTTACCCAGTTGAGATTCACCTATAGAGAGATTTACATGAAGATAGATATGGTCATTAAGGTATATATTAAATCTTCATTTCTCTTATCCTATTTCTTTTTTTAGAAATCACCCTACTGTAGTTAGATCTTCATTAAATAATTACAATGGTTTAGGTTTGAGTTAGAAACTAAACGTTAATCATGTCAAACAAAAGAAGGTGGAGTATGCTCGTCTAACAAGGAAGGTGGCCCAACGGTGTGCGAACTGACTGGTGAGTCCATACTTGCACGTATGGGCTATGTGTAGAGTATATGATACACGTCCAAATTACCCGTTAGGACAGTACCGTAGGAAAATGGATTTAAATGTAGGTCCCGTCATTGCATTCGCATGTTCTTGCATTTAACCCCCAATAGTGAGGTCACTTACTGAGTATTTCTTAAAATACTCAAGCCACGTGCTACTTTATTTCAGATTAAGGCAAGGCATTCTTGTATGGCTGACGACGACATCGCAACTCGAGACTATGACACATGCATAGAGTAGTCGTATTTATTTTCTTAGACTTAGACTAGGATAGGATGTTTTTAATTTAAACGTTCATTTATTTTATTTAGCCTTTTGTTGTGTTGTTTTTAAAGGTGTTTTCGAAACACGTAAGTCCATGACTGTGTTTTAAGCTGAAGGTTATGATTCATGAAAGTTTAAATGAAGTATTTCCGCACTCAATATTTATGATATGTATACAGTCGCAACCTTAAATTAATTAGAAAATTTTGAGTCGTTATAAATGAACTGTCTGGATGATCAAAAGGTGACTTGTGCATCGTTTATACTAAAAAATGATGCGGAGTTATAGTCGGGGGATAACCGGGGGATTCTCAGCCAAGATGGAAATGTGATACAATAAACCTACTTTTAGCTTTTATGTTTAATCTAGTTAACATATTAAATATTAATGTGAATGGTTCGATTAAGTTTCTTTTTTTTTTTTTTTTTTTTTTTTATCTTTTTATATTTAATTATCTAATATATTAAATAAACACTTCAAATTAAATATATTTTTCTCCATTTGTATTTATTTAACATATTAAATATTTATTCCAACCCTTTAAATTAGATCTATTTTCTTAGATTAAATTTTAATTTATACCCTTCAAAATTTTCTTTTAACTAAATTAAGGTTTTAATTAATCAATTTTCATTCGTAAACTATATATTTAGAGTTGCACTTTTATGCACGGTAGAACAAGTTGTGTCAATTGATATAATCATTACAAGCAAGTCAATCATTCACAATTTTTTCGTAATTACAGCTGGGTCAAAAGTTCGTTATTGCCCTCAATTATATCTTTCACCTTAATACCACTGATTCTCTAATGAACCATTTGTTTCTGATTCAATCATAAGCTAAGTTCCTCTCGAGCCCGTAAGAGGGGTGGGCCCCATTGTTCAAATCTCAAAATCAACACTAAAGGAAACTACTCATCTACTTACCATATATGAGAATGGGTGAAAGTCATCTCGTGAAATTATGTTCCCATCTCCGGTTTTGTCAAGTACTGAAAATGGCATGCATAATAATTAGGTTACGAAAGTCATTCTCACCCATACAAATAAAAGGATAACCCTCATAGACAAGAGTTCATAACTCAATAGGAATTAAAATCAAGTCGCATATGATCATTGGAGAAATGTTAATCTTCTCAATTAATGAATTTATAAATAGAGATTAAATATTTAGTGATTCAGTTTTATACAAACTAATGGTATAGAAATATTTAGTGATTCAGATTAAATAGTTAGTTTTATACAAACTAACTCACATATCTTTGTTCCCTACACTTTGAAAGGTTGACCTATTTCTTAACATACCAACCAAGGTTATATAAATATACATGTCAATTTAAAATGATTTTTATTAGGCATAAATTGACCAATATAAAATATAATACACAATAGGGATGTTCAAAAAACTCGATGATCAGAAAAATTCGATCAACTCAACTCTATAGTTTGGGTTGGATTGTGAACTTATTTGGGTTGGATTTGGTTCAAATAAATGAAAATTTTATGAATAAAGTTGGTTCATGATTGAGTTTATCTAACTAACTTGATGTAATAACCAAAAAATTAGAAGAAAAAAAAATGACATTGTCTCACATCCCTTAAGTTAGAAGTAGGCCTCCCGTGTAAAATGGAGACACCTTACTTCATTTTATCATCCCACTTGAAAGGTTTGAAGCCAGTCGGAGAATACATTTTATGAGGACTTCAAGCCAGCATTCTGTCTAATCCGACTTGGGTCTCATAACTCGGACCCTTTCCTTCTAAGGTCTCATAACTCGGACCCTTTCCTTCTAATTTCAACAATTCGAAAGCATTTAAGGTTAGTATGACTACCTTTTAACTAATTCAAATTTTGAGTTTAAGGTTAGTATGACTACCTTTTAACAATTCAAATTTTAAGAGTCTTAAATTGTATAATTAGGCTTAGCTATCTTAAAATATTAGAAATATAATTAAATTATATCTTTTAACTAGTTTAAATTTTTAGAGTTAAGTTTAAATTATTTATGTATAATTAGACTTAAACTAGTTTAAAATAACCGGAGTATATTTAAATTATTTTATGTAAAATTAAGCTTAGTTATGCAAGATTGTTCTCCCAAAAAAAAAATATATATAAATTTTAATGTTTTAAAAAATAGCCGTAGGAATTTTTCATAAAAGTTTTCCACTATCCTATGGTATTGCTCGAACTAGAAAACTTTAATATGTTAGACTAACATGATAAACCAACTACACCACAACATTATGATATACTAATTTATAAATACAAATTTATTCTATATTATGATATAATGTTATAAAACCCACCGGAGTAAAAAGAAAAAAGAAAGATAAAATTAGAATTTCAAATCTCTATATTTTTTTTCTAGAATTGATTGAATAGTATTTATATCCTACTTTTAGCAATACATGAAGCTCTTTAATCTTAATATTGGCTTCTAAAAAGTTGACTACTTATTAGGGACAACTATACAACTCAGAAAATTAATGTCTGGACCCTTTCAATAGAAGCAAATTAGATAATGGTTAGTTTTAATCGACCATATGGTGAGAGTTAAAACCACTTAAAACTGGTCTTTAGATAATGAAAGACACTATGGATTTGGGAGTTCTTTATTGAAAAGAGGATAATCGAGAGTTAATAACATATACTAACATGATTATTCACTATGCTATGCAGTAATTTTTAAAAGTTTATGCTTATACTTTAATATAAATATATATTTTTATACTTCTACGTTTGAATTTCCACCTATCATACTATGATAGAAAGTATGGAGACTTGATCAATAACTGTGTTCACGTGCATCGAGATACTTCTTCATTATGGTGAGTACGGACACGTAGACCATGATACTGATTATGACCATCATGTTCGTCATAATGCTACGACGACTGCTATTCTCTCTAGGTGTCAAGCAATAGCGCATTAGCGAGTGCTAGCCCGACCAGCAGGCCTAGGAGGCGTACGAGCCCATCTTGTGGATTCACGTTCGCACGTGTGGGCCATGTGTACAGAAGTATTATACATGATGTTTTTAATGATAGGTCCCACCATGTTGTATGTGACTCCATTTCATAACCCCGATTTCAGAACCATGGAACTTGTGTTACGATAAGTTGTATTTTATTTATTTTGTAGTCCTTAAGTTTGATTAGGGCATCATTTTAATGCTTTTTTGTTTTATACAAATTTCATGTTGTTTATTTTTAGTTGTTTTGTTTTAAGGTTTTATTATGTATGTTTAAGTCTATGACATCGTGTGTTATGAATTATTTAAATGAATGTTTTCGCAAAAAAATGTCAGGTCAGGTCATTCACATCGTAGCGACTCTATTTTAGTAGAAAAATAGGGTCATTACAATTGGTATCAAAGCCCTACGTTACAGATTCTGTTGTCTAGCATACGAGGTAGTGTTAGTACGTTCCATGGTCCCACTGCAGATAGTCCGTCGCCGTCAAGTACGTCATACGTAAATTAATAAAAAAAGATATTGAATGTTATTGTCAAGTGTGATATTGTTGAATCAGTCGTGTGTTTTTAATGATATAGTGTATGACATATTTTTTGTACCGAGAGATCCTCACTTAAGAATAATTACGGGTTGATTATAGATCATGTCACCTAGAGGACGTGGAAGGGGGTGTAGGGGAAGTAGATGACCCCCTCTTAGAGGATGGGGTAGAGGTAGAGGGAGTCCACCTCGTGAAGGATCAGTAACTCAAACCGACACAACAATGCCACCCCTAGTGGCACCGACGTCTAGAATGGACCCTAAGACTACCATGATTTGGGAATCATTCTAGGTTGGGATGCAAATGGTGGTGACCATCCAGTAGATCAACAGTACGCAGTCATTGTGAGAAGCGCTGTATGCAGGATTTCAAGGGATAGATCCTCGTACCTTTAATGGTGCCTCACGAGACCCAACAAAAACACAATTGTGGCAATCATCAATTAAGACAATCTTCTTATTAATGAACTGTCTGGATGATCAAAAGGTGACATGTGCATCATTTATGTTGAAAAATGATGCGGAGTTATGGTCGGGGTATAATCGGGAGATTCTCAGCCAAGAATGGAAGTGTGATACAATAAATATATTTTTTACTTTTATGTTTAATATAGTTAATATGTTAAATATTAATGTGAACACACGAGATTATTATTATTATTTTGTCTATTTATATTTAATATATCTAATATATTCAATAAACACTTTAAACTAAATATATTTTTTTCTATTTGTATTTAATATATTAAATATTTATTTGAACACTTTAAATTAGATCTATTTTCTTCTTTATATTTGATATATCTAATATACTAAATTCTAAATTTTAATTTTTCTTTTAACTAAAGTGAACCTTTTAGTGTTATGAGGAGTTATCAAAAAGATTCAAGGACCAAAAATTAAATAATTAAACTCTTTAATTAAATTTTTTTTATTGTTAACTATAGGTCACTCAACTATATATTTAGAGTTGCACTTTTATGCACGGTAGGAGAAGTTGTGTCAATTGATATAATCATTACAAACAAGTCAATCATTGCACTTCATACATTCCAAGCGGCATAGTCTCAATACCTACAGTCGAGGGTTCATACGTTGAAAGCTACGAAGTCTAAGTTAGGAACATGCTATACCTATAGAGCTTGTATAGTATTTTTCTTGGTTCTCAGTTTTCAACATTATGTAAATTCTAAAGTTTGTAATTTCTAGAAACATAAGTCGTATCATGCATTCGTAGGCTCTAACTTTGTTTAGGTTTCAAAAATTGTTCTAATTAAACTTGTATTAAGAAATTTGATTTAGGATATAAGATTAGTTATGAAATATATTTTATAGAGTGGTCATTATTTAGGATTTTTCCTCCCTTTTAGAAATTGGTTGTCAGTCCCCGGTGGAATGTACTAATTTTTATTTATAGTATATCCTATAGAACACATTAGTTCATTTAGTCTTGTGGATCAATGTCACTAGCCTTCTCAGCATCATTTAGCCTGTCCGATGGATTTCTTTAGTGTTCGTGTTTATTTATGACATGAAACTACTCGAAGCATGGGTCTACTTATTGATACGTTCTGAAAAGCCCCCTTAAATCCATTTGATTTCTTTTTTACCGACAAAAACTCGTGCTTGAAAATAAATATAGTTATTGTGAATAAAAAATGAAACAATGAGATTATGGATTTCTTTTATTTCTACGATTTAGTTGGTTACTTGTATCCTATTTAAACATGAACATTAATGAAAATTGGACTTTCGATCTCAGTTATGTTTCTCATTCTTTGCATGGTATCAAAGCATCTAATTTTCAACAACTTGAAATCTTGAAAATATCTTTATGCCCTTATGAATAGGCATTGTAAGAAGTAGTAAGTCATTTACCTCTGAAAATGCTCCAATACCTTTTAGACTTAGTATGTCATCAATCATAATAACTAAAAAAATAAAAAAATAAAAGGGCCTACTACAAAGTTTCATAGCTTTTAGAGGTCATTTACATCATGAACCGAAGGTAAGTTGCCTTAAGGGCATTATGGTCATTTTATTCCGTTATTTGGTTTAACTACTCAACTTTGTGCAATGACTATCAAATTGCATATATAATCTTAACATACCATAGTATGATTAGAATTAAAACTTTGGCCGAAATTCATTTCGTGGGTTATTTTGATGTTACTTAAATCTCAAGAAATTTGATCGGTTTAGGGTCTTAACTCATGGTTCTTGATATTTTTCCTTCATATATATTTAATTCATACTTGATTTAATGTTTATATAAAAATTCAAGCAATTCCTACAAGTATTTCTTAAGAAAAGTCTAAGATGGTTACTTACCTCGTAGTTGACCTCTGGAACCTCCGTTCTCGAGAAATTGGTATCCTAATTGCTTCAAATTTTCTTTGACACAATCCTTGGGGTGTCTAGTTTCTATAACCATAAAGTTTTCATGACAACTGGTCTAGAAGAGGATTAAAATTAAGAAAAATATAGGGAGGGTCACGGTTCGATTTGACATGGCGGGTTCAACTTAATTCGCCATGTCATCATCCTCTTCCTCTTTTAAGAAGAAGACGCGCATGTCCAATAGCGCCGCCGTTTTAAAACGCCTCTCACCTGCTCCAATCATGACATTGCTCCGCTTGATTTCTTCATGAAACTTAAAGATTGTGTTACAAGGAAGAGCTTGGGATTGACTTCATACCTTCTCGTGGATTGTAGCCTAAGTTATTTGCCTCTAAAGTTCATCGGAAAACTAATACTTACCTCTAGTTAAATGAGTTGGTTTGAACGAACATCTTTGAGTGTGTGCATCAATCTCGCCAGCTCTAATCATGGTATTGCTCCCCTTGATTTCTTCATGAAACTTAAAAATGGTGTTACAAGGAAGAGCTTGAGATTGACTTCATACCTTCTCGTGAATTGTAGCCTAAGTTATTGTGTTTTCCAGATAAGAAGTTGTTTTAAGCGTTTTTCAAAGTTTACACTATAAATGATGTTCATATAAGAGTTATATTTCCACATTATAGATGAACATGAGACGTTAGTAGCGATACTAAGTATGTGGAAATTTAGGGTCGTTACAGTTAATATCAAAGCTCTAGGTTTTAGATTCTGTAGACTAGCCTACGATGTAGGCTTGGCACATTCCATGGTCCCATCAGGTACGTCTTGCATAAGATAAGAAAAGAGAAACATTTTCGAACTCGCATGCATTTTTCTAGTGATATTACTGAAATTGTTGTGATATTTCATGTATTTATTATAGAGTATGATGTGATTTGTTGTATGTTGAGTGATTTTGTTTGCAATATAATGTGACTTTAGTATATGTATTTTTAATAATATATATGCATAGTGATGAACCTTAGACTTAAGAAATGCTATCTTGGTTTCTTGAACCATGCTGCCTAGACCACGCAAAAGAGTAAGACAAGGAAGGGGACGATGTCCTATTAGAGGTAGAGGAGGAGGTGAGGCTGAAGAGAGTTAACCTCAAGAAGGATCACATATGGGGTTTGAATTAGAACCCTTATTGCATGAAATGTCTGTAAGCACCCCTTTGGGGGTAAACTTAGTAGCTAGGGATAGAGTAAAGAATGACCAAGTAATCATAGGGAACCAAACTCTAAGTGTTGACCTGATGGTAGTAAACATGATGGACTTCGACGTCATACTAGGCATGGATTAGCTAGCCGAAAACCATGCTAGTCCTAAGAACTCAAGACGTCATCGAACACGAGCTAGGAACTGAGCCTATTTCCAAAGCACCCTATCACATGGTGGTAACAGAGTTGAAGGAACTCAAGACGTATTTACAAGACTTACTGAATAAAGGGTTCATTCGACCTAGCGTATCCCCTTACAGTGCATCAGTGTTGTTTGTTAAGAAGAAAGATGGATCGATGCGTCGATGCATCGATTACAGAGAGCTAAATAAGAGAACCATAAAGAACAAATACCCTCTGCCTAGAATGGAAGACTTATTCGATCAACTCAGAGAGGCAACAATATTTTCTAAGATAAATCTGCGGTCAGGTTACCATTAAATAAAGATTAAAGAAAAAGACATACCAAAGATAGCATTTAGGACAAGGTACGATCACTATGAGTTCGTAGTGATGTCATTTGGCCTCATCAATGCTCCAACTGTGTTAATAATGTTAATGAACCTAGGGTTCAAGGACTGTCTGGACACTTTTGTGATCGTGCTCATTGATGACATCCTAGTGTACTCAAAAACAGACTTGGAACACATCTGAAAAGTCCTAGCCATCCTAAGAGAGAACAAGTTATACGCAAAGTTCTCAAAGTGTGAATATTGGTTACGACAAGTCTTTTTCCTAGGACAAGTGGTGACAAAGGATAGAGTATCCATAGATCCCACTCAAGTCGAAGCAGTCACAAAGTGGGAACGCCCAACTATGATAACATCAGTACGGAGTTTCTTAGGACTAGCAGGATACTATCGATGGTTTGTGCAGGACTTCGCTAGGATAGTCTCACCTTTGACACAGTTAACGAGAAAAGGGGTATCATTTATATAAAATGATGCTTGTGAGGCAAGCTTCCAGAACCTAAAAGAGAGATTGGTAACAGCCCAGATACTCACAGTACCTGAAAGCACAAAAGGGTACGTAATCTATAGTGACGCGTCCAAGAAGGGACTAGGATGTGTGTTAATGCAACATGTAAGGTTGTTGCATACTCGTCCCGTCAACTAAAAGAATACGAAAAGAATTACCCTACCCACGACCTAGAATTGGCCGCTGTAGTGTTCGTACTAAGGATTTGGTGACACTTCTTGTATGGAGAGAAAACCAAAGTTTTACCAACCAGAAGAGTTTAAAATATTTCTTCACATAGAAAGAGTTAAATATGAGGCAGAGAAGGTGACTAGAATTGGTGAAGGACTACGATGTAGATATCTAGTACCACCCTGGAAAAGCAAACGTGGTCGCAGACGCTTTGAGTAGAAAGATGGTCTACTCGTCCGCCCTCATTACAAGGGAAGTAAGGGTACAAAGAGAATTTGAGCAAGCCAGCATAGCTATAGCGACAGAGGGAATCATAGCATAGTTGGCAACACTCACAGTGCAACCTACAGTTAGTCAGAGAATTATTATCTCCCAATGAGAGGATCCTAACGTACAGAAAGTCCTAGGCCAGCTAGACAAAAGTCCAATACACGGATTCTCAAAGTCCTCAGATGAAGGACTATTGTATCAGGGACGCTTATTTGTCCTGGCAATAGAGGAGTTAAGGAAAGAGATACTGACAGAAGCTCACAACTTGCCATTTGCCATGCACCCAGGAAGTACTAAGATGTACCAAGATTTAAACAACATTTTTTGTGGAAGAGCATGAAGAGGGACGTGACGAAGTTTATGAGCAAGTGCTTAGTTTTTCAACAAGTAAAAACTCCTAGACAAAAGACAGCGAGGATGTTATAGCCCTTAAGTATACCAGAGTGGAAGTGGGAAAACATAGAAATGGACTTCATAGTAGGATTACCCAAAACTCTTAAAGGCTATACAACGATCTGGGTAATTATCGATAGGTTGACCAAGTGGGCACACTTCTTACCTGGGAAAGGCAAATATATAGTTGATAACTAGGCACAACTGTATGTGAAGAAATAGTAAGACCTCATGGAGTTCTGGAGTCTATAGTGTCGAATCGAGATCCACACTTTACCTCAGCATTTTGGCTCGGACTTCAAAAAGCATTGGGTACTCAACTCGACTTTGGCACCTCCTTCCACCCCCAAACAGATGTTCAAACTGAGCACCAAAACTTAGAGGACATTCTATGTTCTTGCATATTAGACGTTAAGGGAAGTTGCGCTTTCAAGCCACTATTTGAATGACACCGTTCGAGACCCTTTATGAAAAACGGTGCAGGTCCCCGCTATGTTGGGATGAGGTATGTGAGAGAAAGCTAGTAGGACCTGAGCTAGTCCTTGTCGCCAATGAGACTATCCAAAAAATTTGAGCAAGAATGCGTACCGCTCAACGTAGAAAAATAAAAGTTATGTCAATGTAAGACGTAGAAACTTAGAGTTTGAGGTAGGGGACCCAGTATTCCTAAAGGTAGCACCCATGAGAGGCTTCTTAAGGTTTAGCCGTAAGGGCAAATAAGTCCTAGATGCATTGGACCTGTCAAAATTGTCGAGCAAATTGGTATGTAGAGTATAAGTTAGCCCTACCTCCCTACCTCTCAGAAGTACACGAGGTAATTCACGTGTAGATGTAGAGTAAATACATGACGGGCCCTATACACATAATAGACTACGAGCCCCTCCAACTCAATGAAGATTTGAGGTACAAGAAAAACCAATAGAATTTTAACCCAAGAAGTGAAAGTGCTACCCAACCAGGGACATTACGTTCGTTTTGGTGTTGTGTCGGAGCCACCATACCTAGTGGACACGGTGGGTGTAGGAGGATGAAATAAGAGAATAATACCCCGAGTTAGTACAAGAGTTTGAAAATTTTTAGGACGAAAGTTCTTTTTAAGGGTAGATAATGTAACAAATCGAAATTATAAAAAATAAAACTTAGTCTCCGGTAATTCCACGACCCGCGTGGAATCGTGTTCCCCAACCACTAAAAATGCCTCCCTCAACCTTCAACCATCGCCACACGAACGTCAACAACCTCCCCGAACCGCTCAGAAGAACTACAACCAAAGAAGAGACGAAAAGAAATTCGAGAGAAGGAGAAAATTAAAGAAAAGCTCTAGCTGGGAAACCCGTGACGTCGAAACCCTTAGCCTCGCATTTTAACCAAACAGATCAACCATGAAAGATCTCACCGACCTTAGTATATTACCCAAAGAGGATTCACAATGTGCATCGTCGAACTCGGAGAGGGAATTTGAAAAATCGAACTTTTGGAAGAATTTTTGATCTACCTCCACAAACGTCAAACAACCATGAAACTTTGTGAGAAAGAGAAGAAGAAGATGATGATAGAGAGATGAAGAAGATGGCATCAGAAACCGTCGCAGAGAGGAGAGAGAATGGGACATCGGAGAATCGCGCTGAGTTGGGTAAGGAAGACAAATCGTATTGATTCAGGTCAGACGCGAATCGAATACCCGAGACCCAAACCCATTGTAGCCTAATCGTTTAGCCTGTGACCCGTCTCTAGCCTACTTGTAGAACCCAAAGCTCAAATTCCTCCTCGGACCAGTAGCCAAATGTCAATCTAGCCCGCAACGCATGACCCGTGCTTGCCTCTACAAACCCGAGGCCCAAGTTCCCTCGACCCAACCAAACCAGCCGGCAGCCTAACTCACTCGCAGCCCAATCTGTGAACAGAAACCCAGTCAGCAGCCTAGCTGTAAACGCGACTTTGAGCCAACCCAAACCGAACCTCAACCCGAGACGCCTGCATCGACATGGGCTACTCTAGAGCTACCACGTGTCCAGTTGCTATGAAAGCAACCCTTCGGCTTTAGCGGTTTGGACGCTCCGACGACGCTTCGGTGGCTCCACTGCTGTTTTAGCCTAGTTTCCACTGTTTCAATCGTCCTAGATCCATTTTCGGCCCCAGTTAAGGTAATCGAGGTCGTTTTAGAGTCGTATTTCAAATTCATTGAATTATTAGTAATTTAATTGTGAAATACTAATGGAAGGTGGTGAACGGTGTGATAGGAAACAAACTCTGGCACCGTAGGAAGCAGCTATCAAGGAACGAGAGCTTATGTTTAGCTAATTAGAGAGTACTTGAGCCAAGGCCAACCAAGTAAGTGGCCTTACTATAGGATACGCTAAAAATTGTATGAGTTATGATGATGTATGAACTGTGTTGTACGATGTCGTATGTTAGTATATGATGATGTATGAGTTGTATCGTATGATGTCATATAACAGTATATAATGATGTATGAGTTGTATCATATGATGTCATATATTAGTGTATGATGATGTATGAGTTATGATGATGTACGGGATATGATGATGTATGAGTTATGATGCTTTATGATGTGCGTAGTATATATATATTTCGATGAATGACGTACTTGATAATGCTTGATGCACTTTATGACAATATGATGAGCATGATAATTGTGTGACGTTTACCGTAATATGATGATATTTTCCATATTGAGCATGCTATATAATGATGAATGCCATGTTTCATCATGTCGTTAGATCGACATACGACACAACCTTAAGAGCATGAAAATGATATTAATATAAATATCCACGAGTATGTGTTACCTAGAGTAACAAAGAGAGGCAATGATATTTTCTAAGATAAATCTGCGGTCAGGTTACCGTTAAATAAAAATTAAGGAAAAAAACGTACCAAAGACACCATTTAGGACAAGGTACAATCACTATGAGTTCGTAGTGATGTCATTTGGCCTCACCAATGCTCCAACTGTGTTAATAATGTTAATGAACTGAGGGTTCAAGGACTGTCTTGACACTTTCGTGATCGTGCTCATTGATGACATCCTAGTGTACTCGAAAACAGACCAGGAACACTTCTGAAAAGTCCTAGCGGCCCTAAGAGAGAACAAGTTATACGCGATGTTCTCAAAGTGTGAATATTGGTTACGACAAGTCTTTTTCCTAGGACACGTGGTGAAAAAGGACGGAGTATCTGTAGATCCCACTAAGGTCGAAGCGGTCACAAAGTGGGAACGCCCAACTACGATAACATCCATACGGAGTTTCTTTGGACTTGCGAATACTATCGATGGTTTGTGCAAAACTCCACTAGGATAGCCTCGCCTTTGAAACAGTTAACGAGAAAAGGGGTTTCATTCATATGGAATGATGCTTCTGAGGCAAGCTTCCAGAACCAAAAAGAGAGATTGGTAACAGTCCTGGTACTCACAGTACCTGAAAGCTCTGAATGGTACGTAATCTATAGTGATGCATCCATGAAGGGACTAGGATGTGTGTTAATGCAACATGTAAGGTTGTTGCATACCGTCCCGTCAACTAAAAGAATACAAAAAAAGTTACCCTACCCACGACCTAGAGTTGGCCGTTGTAGTGTTCGCACTAAAAATTTGGCGACACTTCTTGTATGGAGAGAAAACTCAATGTTTTACCAACCACAAGAGTTTAAAATATTTCTTCAGCTATTAAGAGTTAAATATGAGGCAGAGAAGGTGACTAGAATTGGTGGGACTACGATGTAGATATCCAGTACCACCCTGGAAAAACAAACGTGGTCACAGACAATAGAGTAGAAAGACGGCCTACTCTTCGGCCTTCATTACAAGGAAAGTAAGGGTACAAATAGAATTTGAGCAAGCCAGCACAGCTGTAGCGAGCGAGGGAATCATAGCACAGCTGGCCAGACTCATAGTGCAACCTACTCTTAAGCAGAGAATTATTACCTCCCAACGAGAGGATCCTAACGTACAGAAAGTCCTAGGCTAGCTAGACGAAAGTCCAGTGGACGAATTCTCAAAGTCCTTAGATGAAGTACTATTGTATTAGGGACGCCTATGTATCCTAGCAATAGAGGAGTTAAGGAAAGAGATACTGACGGAAGCTCACACCTTGCCATTTTCCATGCACCCAGGAGGTACTAAGATGTACCAAGATTTAAAACAACATTTCTTGTGGAAGAGCATGAAGAGGGACGTGACCAAGTTTGTGAGCAAATGCTTAGTTTTTCAACAAGTGAAAGCTCTTAGACGAAAGACAGTGGGGATGTTACAACCCTTAAGTATACCAAAATTGAAGTGGGAAAACATAGCAATGGACTTCATAGTAGGATTACCCGAAACCCTTAAAGGCTATACAACGATCTGGGTAATTGTCGAAAGGTTGACCAAGTGGGCACACTTCTTACCTGACAAAGGCACATATATAGTTGATAATTAGGCACAACTGTATGTGAAGAAATAGTAAGACTTCATGGAGTTCTACTGCCTATAGTGTCGAATCGAGATCCACGTTTTACGTCAGCGTTTTGGAGCAGACTTCAAAAAGCATTGGGTACTCGGCTCGACTTTGGCACCTCCTTCCACCCCCAAACAGATGGAAAAACTGAGCACCAAATCTTAGGGGACATTCTACGTTCTTGCGTATTAGACTTTAAGGGAAGTTGCGCTTTCAAGCCACTATTTGAATGTCACCGTTCGAGACCCTTGATGGGAAATGGTGCAGGTCTCCGCAATGTTGGGATGAGGTAGGTGAGAGAAAGCTAGTAGGACCCAAGCTAGACCTAGTCGCCAATGCGACTATCCAAAAAATTTGATCGAGAATGTGTACCGCTCAAAGTAGACAAAAAAAAAAGTTATGCCGATGTAAGACGTAGAGACTTAGAGTTTGAGGTAGAGGACCAAGTATTCCTAAAGGTAGCACCCATGAGAGGCTTCTTGAGGTTCAGACGTAAGGGCAAGTAAGTCCTAGATGCATTGGACCTGTCAAAATTGTCGAGTGAATTGGTATTTCGTGTATAAGTTAGCCCTACCTCCCTACCTCTCAGAAGTACACGAGGTAATTCACGTGTAGTTGTAGAGTAAATACATGACGGGCCCTATACACATAATAGACTACGAGCCCCTCCCACTCAATGAAAATTTGAGTTACGAGGAAAACCAATAGAATTTTAACCCAAGAAGTGAATGTGCTACCAAACCAGAGACATTACGTTCATTTTGGTGTTGTGTCAGAGCAACCATATAAAGGGGGACACAGTGGGTGGAGGAGGATGAAATAAGAGAATAATACCCCGAGTTAGTACAAGAGTTTGAAAATTTCGAGGACGAAAGTTCTTTTTAGGGGTAAATAATGTAACGAATCTAAAATATAAAAAAAAAAAAACTTAGTCGCTGGTAATTCCGTGACCCGTACGAAATTGTGTTCCCCGACCCCTCACAACGCCTCCTTCAACCTTCAACCATCACCACGTGAACGTCAACAACCTCCCCAATGTTGAAATTGAAATTGGTCTGATACCAATTTGTTGAAATTGAAATCGCTCTAATACCAATTTGTAGAAAAATAAAGCCGCTCCGATACCAACTTGAGAAAAAATGCTCGCTTTGAATTTAACTCATTTAGATAACTCTCACGAAACTTTAAAAGGGGTATCAAAAGGGGAGAGAGAGAAGGAGACAAAGAAGTTCTCGAAATGTTATTACACAATAACTCAGACAATAAATTGCTTTCTGCTTTTTTCTCTATCTTGTTCTTTTATTCTCTACACATTTTACACTATACATAAGACCCCTTTTATAGTTTTTCTAAGGCTAAGTTAGCAGTATGTTCCTCACTTTTCTGTCTCCCATAACCCTTTTCCCTCTCAAATTTAGTGTCATCACTCTTCTCTCTCCCATAAGCCTTTCCCCTCTCAAATTTCAAATTTCGTAATAGTATTTTTCACAAAATAACAAACAAAAAATCATAATTTTTTCTTCTTCTCTCTCCTGCATTTAAGTTTATTTTTCAACACCTAAACCACTTAGAACAACTACAACCAAAGAAGAGACGAAAAAAATTCGAGAGAAGGAGAAAACTGAAGAAAAGCTCCAGCAGGAAAACTCGTGATGTCGAAACCCTCAGCCCCGCATTTTAACCAAACAGATCAACCATGATAGACCTCTCCGACCTTAGTATATTCCCCAAAGAGGATTCACAATGTGTATCGTCGTCCTCGAAGATGGAATTCGAAAAATCAAACTTTTGGAAGAATTTCTTATCTACCTCCACAAGCGTCCAACAACCACGAAACTTTTTGAGAGAGAGAAGATGAAGATGATGAAAGAGAGATGAAGAAGGTGGCACGAAACCGTCACAACAAGGAGAGAGAAAAGGACACTGGAGAATCGCTCTGAGTTGGGTAAGGAAGACGAATCTAATGGATTCGGGTCAAACGCGAATCGAATACCCGAGACCTAAACCCATTGTAGCCTAATAATTTTGCCTGTGACCTGTCGCCAGCCTACTTGTAGAACCCGAAGCCCAAATCCCTCCTCGGACCAGTAGCCAACTATCAATCCAGCCCGCAACCCGCGACCCGTGCCTGCCTCTACAAACTTGAGGCCCAAGTTCCCTCGACCCAACCAAACTAGCCCGCAGCCTAACTCACTCGCGGCCCAGTCTATAAACAGAAACCCAGTCAGCAGCCCAGTCCATAAACAGAAACACAATTAGCAGCCTAACCGTAAACGCGACCGTGAACCAACCCAAACCGAACCTCGACCCAGACGCCTGCATCGACGTGAAAAATGACTATATTTATAGCCAGTACAATGCTTAACAAAAGAGAAAAATAAAATCCTAACGGAAAGCAGAATATCAGAATATCATGCCAAAACGATGCGGCAGAAGACCATATTAGTGACCTCATGTTTAGGATTACTAAAACATAAAAATAGCAACTAACACTTTTACAACAAACTCACTCGAAGTTCGCTTGTACTTTTAACTCTCTAGTGATGAGGACCGACGAGTGTGCCGTTTTATGATTTAGGGCATCTTCGACTATGTTTGCCTTTTCAGGGTGGTACTGGATATTTATATCGTAGTCCTTTACTTATTCCAACTACCTTCGTTGTCTCACGTTCAATTCTTTTTGGGTGTAAGAAGTATTTCAGGCTATTGTGGTCGGTGTAAATTTGGGTCTCTTCTCCATACAGGTAGTGTCACCATATCTATATTGCGAATACTACTGCGGCCGATTCTAGGTTGTACGTATCCCTCTGAGCTTTCTAGAACCATGAGCATTGGAGCTGACACTAGTCTTTATTTTAGGTCTTGGCACTAGCCTCACGTGCATCATTGCATATAAAAGGTATGCCCTTCCTTGTAAAATGTGTAAGAGGCGAGGCTATTCTAGCGAAGTCTTGGACAAATCTTCGATAGTAGCTTGCTAACCCTAGGAAGCTTCATACCTCTGTAACTGTAGTTGGGTGTTCCCATTTAGTGATGACTTCTATCGTAGTGGATGAAAGAAAAAAAGTAACAGAATGGGAGAAGAAGCGAAGACACAAATTAATTTTCTTCTTTTTGTGGTGTGTTTAGAACTTGCACCATTTTCCTTATATAATAAAAATTTTACCCATTTCTACTATAAATGAGCAAGCACTTCACCATTCCATCCACTACTCCCAATATCTCCAGCCTTTTTTCATGGAGAAATAAGCAACAGAAATAAAATAAATACTAACCACTATTTTTGTTTTTGTTTTTTTTTTTTAACCAAAAAAAACTTATAAAGCAAAAAAAAAAAAAAAAAAAAAAAAAAAAAAAAAACAAGTTTGTAACCAACAACCACTCCTCTAAACTTGTTTAACTATGTTGAAACGACTTTCTTCAAGCCAATCTTCTCTCTTTTCTCCAGGAATCGTTGTCTTGCTAACGGCTTTGTCAGAATATTTGCCAACTGTTCATCTGTGTTCACATATTCCAGTTCAATAGCTTCAGTTTGTACACATTGGCGAATAAAGTGAAACCTGGTATCAATGTGCTTACTTCGATCATGGTAAACAGAATTTTTCGCCAACGCTATAGCTGACTTGTTGTCAACATTAAGCTTGGGTTTTACTTGCAGTTGACTGATGTTACTCAAAATCCTGCCCAACCATACTCCTTGACATGTTCCAGCAGTTGCGGCTATATACTCAGCCTCGCATGATGACAAAGCCACCACCTTCTGCCTCTGTAATACCCGGATTTACTCCCAAATAGTACAACACTCCAGTTGTACTCTTCCTATCATCAATATCCCCAGCCATATCACTGTCGCTAAATCCTACCAGCTCTACATTCGATAGCTTCTTATAAACACAGCCAAAACTTAGAGTACCTTTCACATACCTCAATATTTGTTTTACTGTTGTGAGATGTGAAGTTGTTGGTGCCTCCATGTATCTACTCATCACACAAACTGAGTAGGCTATGTCGGGTCGGGTATTAACCAGATAGCGTAAGCTTCCAATAACACTTTTGTAAAGTGTTTTATCAACCGCAGGTTCTCCATTCCCATTTTTGCTCATCTTCATTCTTGGTTCCATGGGAATCAAACAAGGATTGCACTCCCCCATTCCTAGCTTCTCTAGGATTTTTCTTGCATATATGGCCTGACATAAAGTGATTGATTCACTACTTTGTCGTATCTCAATACCCAAGTAATAGTTCAAAAGTCTAAGATCGCTCATCTCAAATTTCTGGTGCATCTCTTCCTTGAACTGAGCTATAACTTGTTTGTTTGAGCCGACTATGATTAAGTCATCCACATATGTGCCGATTATCATTGCTTCAACTCCATTAATATTCTTGTAGAGAGCATATTCCTGTGGACATCTAACAAAACCAAGTGACTGCAAACATTGATCAAGTTTAAAATTTCAGGCCCTCGGAGCCTGTTTTAATCCATACAAAGCTTTACGTAGTTTTAACACCATGTTTGGATTTTCCTTGTCAACGAACCCTTCTGGTTGAGCAACATACACCTCCTCTTCGAACTCGCCATTCAGAAAAGCTGTCTTTACATCCATATGATGTACTTCCCAGTTCTTAAAGGCTGCATAGGCAAGAATTAATCTCACTGTTTCTAACCTGGCCACGAGTGCGAATACTTCACTGTAATCTACACCAAACTGCTGTCCATATCTCTTTCCCACGAGTCTCTCCTTATGTTTCATGATTTCTTCATCTGGATTTTTCTTTAATTTGAAAATCCATTTGATGCCGATTTCTTTATGATTCTTCGGAAAATCTGTGAGTTCCCACGTTCTGTTCTTTTCAGTGGAGAGAATTTGAGACATCATGGCATTCCTCTAGTTTTTATTCTTAGCAGCTTTCTTATATGAAGTTGGTTCCTCTATAGAAAGAAAACAAAGGTCCATTGCTTCCTCCTCTGCTTCGTTCAGTTCTCTATAAATATCTTCTAGAGACCTAAATTTTTTCGGCGTCGATGAGCTTGACAATGATGCATTTGAGGTATTGTCTGGCGTTGATAAATTTGAGGATGAATTTTTCCTTTGTCTTTCATCTTGATCAACTTCGATATGTTCAATATTCCTTTCCTATGTTCTACTCTATTTTTCTGAAATTTGAACGATGAAAGTTCCTCTTTATTCATCATCACCGTTTGTGATTTCTTCCCAACACCACTTTTTCTCCTCTTCGAACACCACATTCCTACTCACCATAATTCTATTCTTTTGTGGATCCAATAGTCTGTAAGCTTTGGTTCCATCTTCATATCCCAACATAATTGTCTTCGCACTCCTATCAGCAAGTTTAGGAAGGTGTGAATATGTATTCTTGGCATGAGCAAGACACCCGAAGATTTTAAAGCGATGAACCTGTGGTATCTTGTCAAACCAAGCTTGATACGGTGTACCATCTGCAACTCCTTTTGTTGGTGATCTGTTCAGAATATACACGGCAGTTTTGATAGCTTCTCCCCAAAATTTTGCAGGCATCTCTTTGCTCTTTAAGATACATCTGGCCATCTCTACCACCGTTCGATTACGCCTTTATACTACGCCATTTTGCTATGGTGAAAATGGTGCAGTAAGAAGTCTTTTCATGCTTTCATTCTCGCAATAGTCTTTAAAAGCAGTAGATACGAACTCTCCTCCACGGTTCGTTCTAAAGCTCTTAATCTTCTTGCCTTTCTCTACCTCCACAATGATCTTGAACTTTTTAAATACCACCACTGTTTCATTCTTATTTTTCAACATAAACACCCTCATAAATCGTGAAAAATCATCCACTAGTAACATAAAATATTTGTTACCTCCATAAGTCATTGGCGAAATAGATCCACATAGATCTCCATGGACAAGATCCAATGACTCCTTCGCATGATATGTTGTTGTTCAGGGAAAAGGAGTCCTATGCTGCTTTCCAATTAAACACCCATCACAAAATTGATTGACCTGGGTGATTTTCGGCAACCCTTCAACCATTCTTTTGTCATTTATTTCTTTAAAGAGTGAAAATTCAGGTGTCCATACCTCGCGTGCCAGAGCCAACAACTGTTACTGATATTTGTCATTAAACACACCTGATCCGCAAGCTTCAGCTTTGCTACATACAATCTGTTGGATTGTCGGGTCACCATAATAATCAGGCTCCTAGCCCTGTCATATATCTTCATCACATTGTCCTCTATAACAATTTTATTTCCACTCTCATCCAGGTACCCAAACTTATAATATTGCTTTTCAGTTTAGGTATGTAATAGACTTGCGATAAGATCAAGTGCTCATCGGTTTTGCATTTGAAGAGCACTATTCCTCAACCACAAATGTCTATTACAGAGTTATCACCGAAGCGTACCTTTCCAACAACAGATGTGTCGAGCTCATGAAACACCCTTCTTTCTCCTGACATGTGGTTGCTTGCTCTAGTATCTAGGAACCAGGAATTTTCAGCTCCAATATTGGCTGATGGCGGCACTATAGTTTCATTCAACATCACAAAATCAGGGTCTTTGTCATGTGTGGTTTTAATTTCACACGCCTCTATCATCAGTAATGAAGACTCCTCATCATTTTGCATCTCTATCAAGTTGAGTTGTTCGTCTTTTGTGGAACACTCTGATGCGAAGTATCCCATTTGCTGACACCTGTAACGTTTAATTTTACTTTTGTCAAATTTCTTCTTTTGAGTTTGCGACTCTCCTTCATCTTCTCGATGCCAGTCACTTCTCCCACGACCTCTCCATCTTCCATGACCCCGTCCCCTGCCTCCTTTGGAACTACCTTGATCCTTCCATTCTTTCTTTGAGGATTTTGCATTCTCTCGTTCCTTCCATTCTGCATGAGTGAGGAGAACGGTTTCATCCTTTTCTCCAAACCCTTGCAACCTTTCTTCATGTACCTTGAGTGATCCAATAATCTCATCAACGGATTTCGTTTTGAGATCACTGAACTCCTCAATCGTTGAAGTGATTTGAAGAAACATTGCAGAGGCGGATCGTAGAAGTTTCTTAACTACTTGGATATCATCCATAGTATTGCCGAGGCCTCTCAATTTGTTGACAATAATGGTGAGTTTTCCTGAATACTCATCAATACTTTTTTAATCACCCATCCTCAACGCTTCAAACTCTCGTCAAAGAGTCTGCATTCTAACTTCTTTCACTCTTTCCGCACCTAGATTCATATTTTTCAACATGATCTAGGCTTCCTTGGTAGTTTTCTTGGCACCCAACTGTAGCAACGTATCTTCTCCAATACTTTGATAAATAGCTGCTAAAGCCATCTTATCTTTGCGGTTATCTACTGTTTCAGGTGACTCAATTGCCTCCCAAACACCTTGTGCCCTCATAAATACCTTCATCTTAATTGCTCAAGCTGCATAATTGCATTTTGTCAACATCGGGTATTTGAGTGTGACAGATCCCTCCTTTTCTTGAATTCGTACACTCACTTCATATGCATCACCTTCTATCGCACCGGTGTTTTGGCTCCTGTCACTGGATTCCTGTCTCATTTTTTGATCTCTCTCCCTTCTTGACCGCTCAATCTCTTGGTGAGATAGGATTGAAAATAGGCCTTGATCTTGGCCTTGATCTTGTAGCTCTGATACCAATTGAAAAAAAAAAAGTAACAGAAGGGGAGAAGAAGCGAAGACACACAAATTAATTTTCTTCTATTTGTGGTGTCTTTAGAACTTGCACCATTTTCCTTATATAATAAAATTTTTACCCATTTCTACTGCAAATCAGCAAGCACTCCACCATTCCTTCCACTCCTATTATTCCACTCCCTAAAAACTAGTTCCTTCCACTACTTCCAATATCTCCAGTCTTTTTTCATGGAGAAATAAGCAACAGAAATAAAATAAATACTAACCACTATTTTTTTTTTTAAACCAAAAAAAACTTGTAAAGTAAAATAAAAAAACATTTTATAACCAACAATGGATTCCACTTAAATCCAATCTTTAGACACTACGTGTTCTAAGAATGAGATTTTTTATAGCCAAAATTCACATTTGAAAAACTTGGCGTACAACTTGTTCTACCTTAAGATAGTTAAGACTTTTCGGAGGTGTTCTTAGTGTTCTTGATCCATTTTCAAGTATATTAGAATGTTGTCTATGAACACGAGAACAAACATGTTTAGACATTCCTTGAATACATGGTTTATTAATTTCATGAACATGGTTGGGGTATTGGTGAGACCAAATTACATCACTACAAACTTGTAGTGGCCATATCTTGTTCATAGACTGTTTTCGATACATCTCCTTCCTTAAAATTAATCTGATGATAGCTTTATTGAAGGTCTATCTTGGAAAATACTGTCGCCTCTCGGAGCTAGTAGAATAAATCCTCGATGCTAGGGAGTGGGTAGTTGTTCTTTATTGTTCTCTTGTTTTACTCCCCATAGTTAATACATAGGCGCATCGACCCGTCTTTCTTTTTCACAAACAACATCGGCACACACCAACAAAATAAATTAGGTCAAATGAAACCCTTTTATAGTAAGTCTTGTAGTTGTAATTTTTGTTCCTTTAATTCGGTTGGAGCCATGTGGTATAGTGCTTTAGAGATAGGTCCAGTTCCTGGTTTGAGTTCTATCCCGAAGTCTACAGCTCGTGAAGGAGAAACTCCTAGTAAATCCTCTAGGAAGACACTTGGAAATTCGTTTACTATGGATACCGTAGCCATTGTTTTCTCTTTTCCTTTTATGTCCACTGTGCATGTTAGTATATCCCATCCTCCTTGTTGTACCAAGCGTCGGGCTTTCATCATCGACACTATCTTTGGGGTGACACCTGTACAAGTTCCTTTAAACTTAAAGTTAGGTCTAGTTGGTGGCGAAAAAACCACTTTCTTCTTGTGGCAATCTATACTTGCATAATTCTCGGCTAACCAAAATATTCCTAATATGACATCAAAATCTGTCATACTCACACTTTCAGGTCTATGCTTATGATATGAACAGCTACTATTAATTGTCCATCTTTTATCCTATTCTCAGTAACTAGATCTACTCCTGCTAGGGTACTAACATATAAAACATGCAATAAGGGTTCCACCGTGAATCCTGCTTGACTAACAAAAGGCATGGATATAAACGAATGCATAGAATTAGAATCAAATATCATTAATGCGTAGTGACTTAGTATAGATAACGTACCTGTCAAGCGAGTTTGCACACTCCTTTGCTTGCAAGCGAGTTTGCACAGTTCGCTCTCCACTTCCTAAACCTCTAGGTGGTTCTTTTGGACTCTTGGTACCCTTCCCAATATAGTATTTGGTCGTTTGATGTTCACGACCACATCGGAGCATACATTTACCTCAATGTTGTTTTCTGCATTAGTGGCATTGAAGCTTCTCATGTTCCTGACCCCTCTCTTTATCCCTGGTGTCTGTGTAAATGTTGGGCAGGACCCCTATCAGCGTATTAGGGCCTTCGCGTTGATGGTCGATAGTCTGTCCCTCTAGGCTCATATGATCGCTTCCTTCCGATAGTGACCGCTGGTTCTCGATGTCTTTCCTCTTGAGACTTTTTCAGGGATTTTTGCCGTTCTTAGTGCCTCCTCATACATCTTTGGGTTTATGGCTTCCACCATGTGGTAGACCTACAAGGCTAGGACCCAAAAAAAAAAAATTATATGTCATCTTTTGTTCAGTATCAACCAATGATGGCGTAAACCTTTTTAATCTCATAAGTTCTCTGTCATATTTGTCCACTGAGTGTCCACCCTGAGTCAGATTGATGAATTTCTGCTGTTTCTTAAGACACACCGCTTTGGGATAATACTTCTTTAGGAAAGCCTCCTTAAATTGATCTTACGCTATGATTCCCCCTCTTGGATTAATATTATCCTTATTGTCCGTCCACCATACTTACGCGTTCTTTTGCAGCATAAATGACGCACGAGGTACCTTCTGGTTGTTCAGACATTCCATTGACATAAATATGATTTCCATAGACGAAATCCACATCTAAACTTCTGTTGGATCTCTCATAGTACTAGTGAATGGGTGCGAATCATACCGCTTGAAGTCTCGTAGCCAGTTCGCTCCTCTAGTAGATTGCAAGTATTGGATTGTTGGGTGATCATTATGGCATGCATCATGACCTAAAACGACTCCCGCATCAAACTAGTAGTGGGGTCTATTCCAGTCACTGGTGCTGCTAAAGGTGGTGCAGCTTGTGGCGGTATAACTTGAGGCAATGCAGCTGCATCCTTCCTAGTTACTAATCCTTCTTGAGGTGAGCTCTCTTTAGCCTCACCTCTTCCTCTACATCTAATAGGGGGTCCTCCCCTTCCTCTTCTTCCTCTTCCACATCCTCTAGGTGACATGGTTCTAAAAACCAAGATAATTCTATTTAAGTCTATCATTTACTAACAATACAATATCATAGTACCCATAAAAAATTCATACAACATTGCAAGCATATAATAGCGATATTAAATCAAGCATCATGCTGCAATAAGTAAAGCTCGTCAATTTTCATGCTACATAACATTTAAAAAATAGAGCAAATCACAATAAATATCATCATAACATTTTCCTCTTTTAATCTTATGCATTGTGTATATAATGGTGACAGAGCATCAATGATTGAACCATGGAACACGTCAAGTCTACAAGATATACGTCGTATGCTAGTCTAGGGTGTGTGAACTGCCTGGGATCAAGCTCGCACGTGTAGGTTGTGTGTAGGGAAGTACTACACATCCAATGTTGTCTAAACTGGAGGACACCCCATGATCGTTAAACGATAGGTTCTAAAATACTCGAGTCATGTGCTATTTCTAATTTAGGTAAAAGCAAGGCACCCCTGTACCGTTGATGATGACATTGCAATCAGAGACCATGCCACGTGCATAGGATAGTAATATTTTCTTTTCTTATTCTTTGGCTAGTATAGTAGAAATCTAGGGTTGTTACAGTTGGTATTAGAGTTCTAGGTTATAGATTCTGTAGACTAGCCTACGAGATAGGCTTGACATGTTCCATGGTCCCACATCTTATGCCCCCCAATCATCATCAGGTATGTCATGCATAAGATAAGAAAAGGAAATGTTGTTGATTTTGTTGGGTTTTATGTCCTAAAACTCATAGTTTGTAAACAAAAAAACATATTCTATTTTCAATAAAGTTATTATTGTTGTTTATTCACTAAAGATTGTTATTGAATAAAGTGAACTTTATGATTATTAATCTAAATCCAATAAACTAAGAACACTCTAGCTATAGTATGATTACTTGAACTATATGTAGAGACATAAGAGTGGATCAAGTTCAAGTATATAGTCAAAATGATCTATAGTATAAGGATAAGGCTGAGTACCTTATTCTGGGGACACTATGGATGCGGCCCACTTTTGTATATGATATAAACAATGTGATCACTAAATTGTACATGTGGAGACATGTGAGTGGGGGCGTCCTATGCAATGAGTATTGCATAAGATCGGACCATGAAAAAAACCACTCTCACTTTATAATGTCGTTTACTGTTGAGACTGATTTTCTTTTTATTCGATAACCTAGGTAACTCGGTTTTAATCCTGAGCTAACCATGAACTGCTGCTTATTTGGAATTATCGTTAGATTTGCACGGGTGAGAGTGGCTCTAGTTCGCCGACTCAATAGGCTTCCCATTTCAGGGGTAAGACTGGGTGAATGGCTAGGGACGTGGGGTGCAAGACGGAATTCACTCCTACCCACTTTTAGGGATAGAAGAGAGGTAGTTCCCTTAAGCACTGACCCAGGTCTTGAACAAGGGGCCCCACCCTCTCATTAGCCTAAGAGGGATTCGGTTTACTGGTTGGACCACAAACCAATTGTTCATTAGAAGATCAGTGAGACATAAGGAACAAGAAGTAACTTTAGGGGTAAAACGGTAAATTGACCCAGCTCTAGTTACGAACAACCTGTGAAGGATCGACTTACCAATCATGGTTATATCAAATAGACAGAAATATATCTATAGTGAGGGGAGTGCAACTACTAGGCTATAGTGGACTGTCCTAGTAGTTAACGAATGTTGGTTAACAAGGTTAATGAGTTTAACCGGTTAATCTTGGATCGTTGGAGCCAATGATCTATAGGTCCATTAGGTCCCTCTGCTAGCTCATATCGGACATAGAACAGTGTGACGAGTGAGTTCGAAGTGTTCGAATTCAAATTAGGGAATATGCGCTACATATATACGATATATTTAACCGCATTTTTGTTTTATTTACGAATTAAACAAAAAGAGAGAATCTGAGATATTTAAATAAGATTTAAATATCTTAATTAATTATGTGTTGGAATTGATTGGGATTGACATTTGAGTTAATATTAAATATTAATTAAATAGTTTAATGGAAAAATGAAGAAAGTCAAAATGTTGACTTCATTTAATGGAAAAATCCATGTTAGTGACAAACATAACTCTTTAAATAGAGTGATCATGGTACATGGAAGATCTTCTTCTTCTTGGTGAAAAACCTTGAGAAAAACCTCTCACAAACACTCTCTTCACATATACAAAATCCCTCCCAAGTTTAGTCATTCACCGGATTCCACAATCCCGTTCTAAGGCTAGAGGATAGTGGAGAAGACACTAGTGGTGGTTTGAAACCGGTTCGTGAGGAAAAAGAAGTTTGAACTACAAAAGGTTAGTATCTAAACTCATTAAGTTTTAATACTTATGAACATGCTAGTTATTTACTATAATTGATGTTCTAAAAGTGCCTAAGATCCAAATTGCTTCCGCATGTGTTATATTAACACCATCAGATTTCATATGTTGTTACTGCTTGGTCATTATCAACTATAACTTCCAATTAAATTTTGACACCATTGACTGTATTATTCTTGACTTAGTTATATGTTTATTTTAATACAGAATTGGTATGATTTACCCCGCATGGAATATGAATGTTCATTAATATATTGATAGTGTTCAGATTAGTAAGGTTTGTACCCTAAATAGATTCAAATGAAAACGACCAAGAAAACTTGATAGACGATAACATCTTATAGTCTGCTAGAGATATTAAAAGTGGTAGTGTCGAAAGGAAATTTCATCACTACGAAGTAGGTAAATATGAAATTTAAATATCGGTGTGAACAAAAAAAAAAAAAAAAAAAAAAGAGCTAACACAGTAAAAGTTGAAACATTGTATACCTAAACTGATTTATGAATGACTTTAATGTGAGCTAAGCTCAGGAAGTCGTGAGATGTAGAAAACCTCCCTGCCTAACACTAATTGAAAATTTTTAAAGTTACAATCGAGCCACATTGTGGATGAGATATTATGATCATGGTCAAAGTTTTATAAATATTTATAAACATGGATTGGAGTTTGAGATTTTTAAGATATCTTAAATTTAGGAATGATTTAAGATTGATTTGGGAGGAGTCACAATATTAAAAAAATATAAAATATAAAAAAGCCCACGTTGGTTATGTTGCCTTTTCATATAACGAATGAAAAAATTTTTAAATGAGACCTTGAAGACATATGGACAAAAAAGTGCATTATTGGACCTTTAGCTAGGCTTAAAAGAAATTGACTAGGAGGACAATGTAATGAAGGAAACTGATTAAACTATTGATCTTGTTGACAGAAGAAAGCCGTCATTGAGGTTGAGGTAAGTATTTAAGTTCTCCAACATTAATGTCCACATGAATGTTGATTTCAATGCGCCTAAACCACAATCATACTAAATGGATTCTATTTTTCATGAAATTTTAGGAGAAGACTCAATATGATATGATAAGGTTATGTATGAAATTTGATAATAATTAGATTATGATAAAAGGCTAAACCAAGGGTAGGTGTAAAATGACTAAAATTCCCCTATAATTATATATAGCTGGCTTAGGAGTAAAGTGACCCCTAAATGACATTTAATTGAATGAGACTTATGTTACATGGCCATTAAAATATGTTGAGGATTTAAACCAAGATTTTGCAGTGGTAAATAACCAAAATATCCCTATAAGAATTCTAAGATGTTTTCAAGATCTTAAATACTCAAAATACTACGAAAATTTATGAGACTCGTTTACAATATAAGGGTAAGTATGAAAGATTTTAAGGAGATTATAACAACTTAGGGATATGAGCTAAGAGAAAAAGTATGTAACTACCCTCAAGACACTTGATAAGAAATCAAGGTTTTTATGAGTACCAAGTGACAAGATACTTATAAAGATTTATGCATGTAGAAAAATATTTATGACGCATATGGATTAAGGTGTACTTGTTAAGAAATTTTCTTTAGTTGTACTTCAAGACTTAACAAAAAACTCTTGAACGAGAACCCGAGATATTTTAAAGACCTCCCGATGAGTAGTGCAATATGGTCTTACGACAATGACTACATCGTAGGAAACGTATGAACACCTAGGTGTAGGTACTTAAACTATGTCACAAGGAACCCGTGAATCCTTGGACATAGGTATGTAAATTGTATCGCACCAAACACATGAAGCTTTGGATGCAAGTATTAAGACTATGTCATGGGGAATGCATGAAGCCTCGTGCAGTTATTTATTAAATATAAGGAATAAATTAAGGTAACAAAAGTCAAGAGATAGGAGTTCAAGAAAGTTCTCTTAAGGATAGGAGTTGAAGAAAGATAATGTTTCAAAGATTTTCTTTAAGTTTCAATGTGGTAGTTAAGAGTGACTGTGAGGTCTTTTAACTCATTAATGCCCACAACTTGTATAATTTAATGAACTAGATCTTCGAGAACGTTCTTAAACTAGTTTGTAATGCTCTAAATAAATTCTAAAGGGAGTAACATGTCATGCTCTAAATAAATTCTAAAGGGAGTAACATGTCAAACTCTTAAAAAGTTCTTAGTGAGCGTGGTAGTTAAGAGTGACTGTGAGGTCTTTTAACTCATTAATGCCCACAACTTGTATAATTTAATGAACTAGATCTTCGAGAACGTTCTTAAACTAGTTTGTAATGCTCTAAATAAATTCTAAAGGGAGTAACATGTCATGCTCTAAATAAATTCTAAAGGGAGTAACATGTCAAACTCTTAAAAAGTTCTTAGTGAGCGTTACACAAATTTCTCAGAGTATGAGTCTTGGATGAACAAAAATGTTTCCCATCCGAAAACTACACCATTGCAAGCAAAGAAGCATGTTGTTGCCCAGGATTGAACTGGAGACCTTTAGTGTGTAAGACTAACGTGATAACCACTACACCACAACAACAAGTTGTCCATGATGTCCATGATCCAAAAAATAGTTAATAATTATAAATTTTAATGTTTAAACAAAATATCCTTAGAACCTCCCAAGGTTTCATCAATATTATTCAAAAAAAAAAAAAAAAAATCTTGAAATATATCTTTTACTTTTCAAATAAATAAATAAAAATAAAAAATAAGTTTATTGTTAGTGAGATGAAACCGTTAATATCTTGTTTGAAAATACAATTCAACTTTTAAACGTTTAGTTAATACTCATAATTTTAAAAAGAAAAAAAAATTCAAAAATACTCTTAAATCACTTTTCTCTTCAATTTTGTCTGGAACTCTCTCATTTATGAACATTTCCCAATATGAATATAATACAATTCAATTCAAATAGACAATTTATTTTCAATCTTATTCTTGAGTATTTTTAAAATGGTGTTAACAAATTCATTCATATACATAAGAATACTTTTGAACTTTTTTAAAAAGATAATCAAGGGCATCATATGGTGGTGACCGAATGTAACCTGTGGTCATGTCTTTTTTGAAGAGCCACCTTCGTCCTACCACAGTTTGACTAGTCTACTCCATTTCGAGTGAACAAAGATATCATAGGCTTTGCAGTGTACCCAAAATGGTTTAGCTTTGAGTTAGAAAGTCACCGTTGGAAAACAGAGAGATTTACGTGAAGATAGATATGGTCATTACAATGGTTTAGCTTTGAGTTAGAAGCCAAATATTAATCATTTATACAATTCTAGTAAATTGGCTAACAGAGAGATTTACGCGAAGATAGATATGGTCATTACAATGGTTTAGCTTTGAGTTATAAAGTCACCGTTGGCAAAAAGAGAGATTTACGTGAAGATAGATATGGTCATTACAATGGTTTAGCTTTGACTTAGAAGCTAAATATTAATCAATTATATAATTCTAGTAAATTATGTCAAACAAAAGAAAACACGAAAGATTTGAAAATAGAGATCCACTATAAATTTGGAATACATGTGAACAAAATTAAAAGGCTATAGAGTAAATACAAATAATAAAAAAAAAAAAGAAAGATTTGAGTATTAAAAAACTTAAACTAAATATAGAAAGAAAAGTAAATACAAACACAAAATAACTCTGTCAATTTTTTTATACAAAATCATAGAAAACAAGATTTTTAATAAAAGTAAATGGACCAATCTAAATTAGAGAGGTAATTTGATAGGGTTCAAACTTATGTCATGGGTTCAAATAGGTTTACTTGGATTTCAAGGGACAGAATCGAACATTCATTAAGGATATATTCGTGACAACAACTTAAGCTAACCCGGTAACTGACCTTACTATTGATATGGTTATATTTGATGTTGACACATGCTCGTGGTTCTACACATGTCATATATACTAATATGTGTGAATTATTTGTGAATCGATAGAAGTAAGATTTGTTCATGAAACGTGAAGGTGAGGTTACATCTAGAAGTACTATGGATATGAGAGGTTGATAAAAGAATATAGTTAGGTTATGGGTAGAAAGAGATAGAATTATGATAGATTGATAGAACGATAACGTCAGGGTACGTTCATGTAACGACATGACTGTGATAGGTATAAGAATGTTAAGGCTATGTTAAGTTAGGGAATGATATGACCACGAAGTTTTTACGATATGATATGATTATGATACGATATGTGAATGATGGATGTATATATATTGTGATATGATATAAAGACAATATGTTATGGTAAGATATGTGATAAATTGACATGCTTATGATATGAATATTGTGATGCGATATGTTATGGCATGATACGTATATGATGAAAATTATTATGCCTGGAAGCATGAAATGTTATGATTATGATACACTTATGTAATTTGAATGATATGATATGATTGACATGCAAAACAACGAACTAGCATGAAATACGACCCCAGCATATGCATGAAAGATATGATAAGTGATATGAAAAATGATATGGGATGTACGGAACGCTAGTGGGGTTGTATTAAATGATAATGAAAATGAAAAAATGTTGGGACTTCATGCATTATTGTGTGTTCATGCATTGGGGGATACCCCTTACCTTCACAATAGTACGGACAAATACGTTACGAGGCAGAAATACGATCATTATGGTTATCATAATGTTGCGATGACTACGCAGGAAAACGATCATTATGTTTATCATAATGCTGCGACGGTCAGGCAGGGGTACGATCATTATGGTTAACCTAATGTTGTTGTGACGTTTACTAGTTCTAACGGGTGTCTGGCCTAAGGATCTCCCGGAGTATGCTCGCCTAACAAGGAAGGGTGCCCAGCGGTGTGCGAACTGACTTGTGAGTCCATACTCGCACGTATGGGCTATGTGTAGAGTATATGATACACATCCAAATTACCCGTTAGGACAGTACCGTAGGAAAATGGATTTAAATGATAGGTTCCGTCATTGCATTTGCATGTTTTTGCATTTCACCCCTAATAGTGGGGTCATTTACTGAGTATTTCTTAAAATACTCAAGCCACGTGCTACCTTTATTTTAGATTAAGGCAAGGCATTCCTGTACGGCTGACGACGGCATCGCAACTCGAAACTATTGCACATGCATAGAGTAGTCGTATTTATTTTCTTAGACTTAGACTAGGATATGATGTTTTTAATTTAAACGTTCATTTATTTTATTTAGCCTTTTGTTGTGTTGTTTTTAAAGTTTTTTTCGAAACACGTAAGTCCATGGCTGTGTTTTAAGTTGAAGGTTATGATTCATGAAAGTTTAAATGGTAGTATTTCCGCATTCAATATTTATGATATGTATACAGTCGCGACCTTAAATTAAATAAAAAATTTCGAGTCGTTATAAATGAACTGTCCCGAAGATCAAAAGGTGACTTGTGCATCGTTTATACTAAAAAATGATGCGGAGTTATAGTCGGGGGATAACCGGGGGATTCTTAGCCAAGATGGAAGTGTGATACAATAAACCTACTTTTAGCTTTTATGTTTAATATAGTTGATGTATTAAATATTAATGTGAACGGTTCAGATTAAGTTTTTTTTTTTTTTTTTTTTTTGTCTTTTTATATTTAATATATCTAATATATTAAATAAACACTTTAAATCAAATATATTTTTCTCTATTTGTATTTATTTAACATATTAAATATTTATTCCAACCCTTCAAATTAGATCTATTTTCTTAGATTAAATTTTAATTTGTATCCTTCAAAATTTTCTTTTAACTAAATTAAAGTCTTAATTAATCAATTTTGATTCGTTAACTATATATTTAGAGTTGCACTTTTATGGATGGTAGAACAAGTTGTGTCAATTGATATAATCATTACAAACAAGTCAATCATTCACAATTTTTCCGTAATTACAGCTGGGTCAAAAGTTCTTTATACCCCTTAATTATATCTTTCCCCTTAAGTATCACTTATTCTCTAATGAACCATTTGTTAATGATTCAATCATAAACTAAGTCCCTCTCGAGCCAGTAAGAGGGGTGGGCCTCATTGTTCAAATCTCAAAATCAACACTAAAGGAAACTACTCATCTACTTACATATATGAGAATGGGTGAAAGTCATCTCGTGAAATTATGTTCCCATCTCCCGTTTGGTCAAGTACTGAAAATTGCAGGCATAATGATTAGGTTACGAAAGTCATTCTCATCCATACAAATAAAAGGATAACCTTCATAGACAAGAGTTCATAACTCACTAAGAATTAAAATCAAGTCGCATATGATCATCTGTGAAATATTAATCTTCTCAATTAATGAATTTATAAATACAGATTAAATATTTCGTGATTCAGTTTTATATAAACTAATTGTATTAGTGACGCCTTTAAAGAATGGGCTAGGATGTGTGTTAATGCAACACGGTAAAGTTGTTGCATACGCGTCCCGTCAACTAAATGATTACGAAGATAATTACCCTAACCACGACCTGGAGTTGGCTGCTGTAGTGTTCACGCTGAAATTTGGTGACACTAACTGTATGGAGAGAAAATTCAAAGTTTAACCGACCACAAGATTTTAAATATTTCTTCACCCAGAAAGAGTCAAATATGAGACAGAGAAGGTGGTTAGAATTGGTGAAGGACTACGATGTAGATATCCGGTACCACCCTAGAAAAGCAAATGTGGTCGCAGACGCTTTGAGTAGAAATGCGGCCCACTCTTCGGCCCTCATTACGAGGGAAGTAAGGGTACAAAGAAAATTCATGGGAGCCAACATAGTTGTAGCGACCGAGAAAATCATGGCACAACTGGCTCGACTTACAGTGCAACCTATACTTAGGCAAAGAATGGTTACCTCCCAACGAGAGGATCCAAACCTACAGAATGTCTTAAGCTAGCTAGCTGAGAGTCTAGTAAATGGGTTCTCGAAGACCACAGATGAAGGGCTATTGTATCAGGGACGCCTATATGTCTTGACAATAGAGGAGCTTAGGAAAGAAATACTAACGAAGCTCACAACTCGCCATTTGCCATGCACCTAGGAGGTACTAAGATGTACCAAGATTTAAAACAACACTTCTGGTGGAAGAGCATGAAGAGGGACGTGACCGAGTTTGTGAGCAAGTGTTTAGTTTTTCAACAAGTGAAAGATCCTCAATAAAATGCGGCGGGGTTGTTGCAGCCCCTAAGCATATTAGAGTGGAAGTGGGAAAACATAGCAATGGACTTCATAGTAGGATTACCCAAAACGCTTAAAGGCTATACAATGATCGGGTAGTTGTCGATAGGTTGACCAAGTCGGCACACTTCCTACCTGGGAAAGCTACATATACAGTTGACAATTGGGCATAGCTGTATGTGAAAGAAATAGTAAGACTACATGGAGTCCAAGTATCTATAGTGTCAGATCGGGACCCACGCTTTATGTCGGCGTTCTAGCTCGGACTTCAAAAAGCGCTGGGTACCCGCCTTGACTTTAGTACCGCCTTTCAGCCCCAAATAGATGGACAAATGGAGCGTTTAAACCAAATTCTAGAGGACATGCTACGCGCTTGTGTACTAGATTTTAAGGGAAGTTGGGATTCTAAACTCCACCTGATGGAATTCTCGTATAACAACAGTTTCCAAGCAACTATTGGAATGGCACCGTTTGAGGCCCTGTACGGGAAACGGTGTAGGTCCCCACTATGTTCGGACGAAGTAGGAGAGAGAGAATTAGTAGGACCCGAGCTGGTTCGATTCACCAATGAGGCTGTCCAGAAAATTCAAGTGAGGATGCGTACCGCTCAAAGTAGACAGAAAAGTTACGCCGATGTAAGGCGTAAAAGCCTGGAGTTTGAGATAGGGGACCCAGTATTCCTCAAGGTGGCAACTATGAAAGGTGTGTTAAGATTCGGACATAAGGGCAAGTTAAGTCCTAAATTCATTGGACCATTCGAGATCTAAGAGTGAGTTGGTCCAGTAGTGTATAAGTTAGCCCTACCTCCAGCCCTCTCAGGAGTACATGATGTATTTCACGTGTCGATGCTGAGGAAGTACATTACGGACCCTATCCACATAATAGACTACGAACCACTCCAACTCAATGAAGATCTAAGCTACGAGGAAAAACGAGTAAGAATCTTAGCTAGAGAAGTAAAAACCTTACGCAACAGGAGCATTGTGTTCGTTAAGGTACTGTGGCGGAATCACCACAGTAAGGAAGCCACGTGGGAGTGTGAGGACTAAATAAGAGAAAAATACCCCGAGTTGGTACAAGAGTTTGAGACTTTCGAGGACAAAATTTCTTTTTAGGGGTAGATAATGTAACGACCCAAGATAGAAAAAAAAACAAAAAAAAAAAAACTCAGTCGCTAGAAAACTCGCAAGTTTTCTGGTGACCGCCGAGTTTCCCAAACCCCACGCGAAACGACGGCCACACCACGCCCAGTCTTCAGCCCACGACTCCCAGCACCTATCAGAATACCTTCAAAGGGAGAAAAGAAATAAAATACGAGAGAGAGAGATTTCGGATAAATGTCGGCGAGTATCCAGTTTCTCCGACGAACCCTCAAACCACCCTCAAACTGACACCAAACGACCTGTTACCACCATGAGAAGGATCCCTAATGAAAGCACAATAACTCAAGGTGAATTTTGTGCTTTTTCGTAAGCGCCGTCATCGATAACCGAGGTCAAAAGGTTGGGTTTTCCTAATCGTTCTTAGATCTGTGGTTTTAGGAAATTTTAGGCCGCAAAACTCCCAGAAAAGAAAGAAGGACGACAAATAAAGAGGAAAAGGAAGAAAGAGGACCGAAATCGGCAACAGAAACACCACGGAAAGGAGAGAGAAAACTCGCCAGAAAATTGGCCAAAGTCGGGTAAGGAAGACGAGATCCATAGATCCGAGTCAACCCGAACCCAAGACTCGAGAGAGCCAGCCCATTCTTTCCCTCGACCTCTACCTTCAGCCCAGCCCAACTACAGCGGCCCATACCTCAAACCAGCCCAGTAGCTATGGTTTAGTTGAACCAACCCGAGACCAGACCCACGGTCCAATCGAGCCAGCCTACAACCCAAACACTTGCAACCCAGCCCAGTAAGCCGAGGCCCAACGATTAGTCTTGGCCCAGTATCCTTTTGCAGCCCACGACCTGGACCACTACTTGAACCGTGCTGCGACCCGCGCTACGATGCAACGCTACCGTACGACGTAGCTCGCTCTGTTGCTGCCAAGTGTCACATAGCGGCGCAGGCGGTCCCTCGCCTCGTCTCGGTGCAACGGCTTGGGCTCCTCTAGTGACGCTCCGGCGGCTCCCAGCGGCTGTTCAGCTCGGCTCACCTATTTTCAGCTCGATTTCCACTGTTTCGACCCTCCCGAATCTGTTTTTGGGTTCGATTAAGGTATCTGAGGCCGTTTTAGCGCCATATTTCACATTTATTGAATTATAGGTAAATTAATTGTGAAATACTAACGGAAAGTGGTGAACGGTGTGATAGGAAACAAACCCCGGCAACGTAGGAAGCAGCTCTCACGGAACGGGAGCTTACATTTAGCTATTTAGGGAGTACTTCGGCCAAGGCCAACCAAGTAAGTGGCCTTACTATAGGATAGGCTAAACATTGTATGAGTTATGATGATGTATGAGTTATGATGATGTGTGGGTTACGATACTTGTTGATGTGTGCAGTACATACATATTTTGATGAATGACGAACTTGATATGTTTGATGCACTTTGTGGCAATATGATGAGTATGATGATTGCATGATGTTTACCTTAATATGATGATGTTTTCCATATTGAGCATGCTATATGATGATGCGTGTCATATTGCATCATGTCGTTAGATCGACATAGGACACAACCTTAAGAGCGTGAAAATGATATTAATATAAATATCCACGAGTATGTGTTACCTAGAGTAACAAAGGATGAGACTAGAGGGTTGTATCAGAAGAGACATTATGATGGATTTAGAGGGACCTCATGCATATTGTATGTAAATAAGCATAGGGCTACTTCCCCTAGAGATGATGAGTGCGGACGCGCACCATATGATGAGCGCGAATGCGCACAGGTGCAAACGCACACAGATGAGAATGTTCATGAGGCGCATGACACTATGGGGTTCCACTGACCTCCAGACGTCGCTACATATTAGCTTGACCAGAGGGTCCAGGGGGTGTGCTAGCGCCCTTGGGATTCACACTCGAACGTGTGAGTCGTGTGTTGGGAAGTACTACACATCCAATTCGTCCGAGACTGGACGCTACCCCTAAGAGGATTAGAGATAGGTCCCTAAATCATGATTGCATGTGTTTGCATTTGTGTGGCCCCTATAGTGGGGCCACTTACTGAGTATTCTTTGAAATACTTAGGCCGTGTGCCACATCATTTTTCAGGTAAAGGGCAAGGCGCACTTGTACGGAGGACAGCGGCATCGCGAGCAGAGACTATGGCACATGCATAGGGTAGACTCATATTTAAATTCTTAGTTTTGAGTTATAATAGGTTGTTTTGCATTGCATTGTTTTAAATTATTTTGTATTTGTTTTCATTATCTCTAAATTTTCGTATTTTGTATTTAAACAGGTAAGACCATGGCTGTGTTTTCCAGAGGAGTTATTTTAAACGTTTTTAAAAGTTTACATTATAAATGATGTTCATGTAAGAGTTATATTTCCGCATTATAGATGAGCATGAGACGTTAGTGGCGACTCTAAATATGTGAAATTTAGGGTTGTTACATGAACAAGGGGCCCTACCCTCTCATTGGCCTAAGAGGGATTCGGTTTGGTGGTTGGACCACAAACCAATTGTTCATCAGAGGATCAGTGGGACTTAAGGAACAAGAAGTAACTTTAGGGGTAAAAACGGTAAATTGACCCAGCTCTAGTTACGAACAACCTGTGAAGGATCGACTTACTAATCATGGTTATATCAAATGGACAGAAATATATCTATAGTGAGGGGAGTGCAACTACTAGTCTATAGTGGAGTGTCCTCGTAGTTAACGAATGTTGGTTAAAAGGTTAATGAGTTTAGCTAGTTGATCTCGGATCGTTGGAGCCCATGAACTCAAACAGTACCAAAGAACTGGAGTTTGATCCGGGTGCTCAAAATCCTACCCGACCTATTCACTAACCAACGATACGCGACCCGTGACTGTATATGCGCACGTAGAAAACTTCTTTGGTGCTAGAAAAGCACGTGAGAGCGTGTATAGACTTTCTTTTTGTCCTCTAATCCTACTCGAGAAGGCACACGACAAATCTGTAAGTAACAACATGAAAACCTACAAAGCAGTACTTTTACAATTCGCTTGCTTATGAATGCATGCTAGTAAAATTAATCCTAGGTAGCTATTCTTGATTAACAACGACCTAGCAAACTTACTAAGAATGAAAACAGACTTGCTAGTTGTTGAAATTTCTTGTCTTACCCAGTATACTGTCTTGATATACTTTAGTACTGGTGTAAGTAATCATGCTATGACAGCGGATGAGATGTTTATTTATCAGCAATCTGGCTGCTGGATGGATGTTATCGTCCCATTGAGCATGTGTGACTCCTGGTGAATTATTGTGTGATCTCTCCCTTTAAAGAATAAGCAACAGAATCGAGTTAAGTCTAGGGTAAGCACGGAGATTGGTGGGTCGAGACTTAGGATTGAACACCTTTAAAGGTCTGAGACCAATGGAATCTCGAAGGGCGATCAGAGGGTGAGACAATATTATAACAAAATAGTGTGCGCACATAAGTAATTTACAACACGACAAAATTTAAAACACAAAATAAGAAACGAACTCAAAGAATTTTAAAACAAAAGAGTTGAGGACGACGGGTGAGTTTATTCTATGGCACCTGCCCAAGAGTCCACTCCCGACTTCGACCAGCTCCTTACCTGAAAAAAATGGAGAATAAGGAATGAGTACAAAGACTTAATATGTAGCCTGCTTGTAGGCTCTCAATCCATTCGTTGATATGCTAGGATACCACACTCTTTCTTGTCTTGTTCTTGTTTCTTATTGTAAGTACTTAGGCCCACTTGTTGTTAACTTGGGGTTCTTATCGTGATTTATTCGAAGGACATTGGTCCTTGGATTCTAAAACCTTGGTCATCCTTTAAGGGCCTTAGTACCATGGTTCTTGGTTCTTGGTTCTTGTACTTAGAACTAGGGTCTTGATCCATGTTCTAGACCTAGATCTTTCTCTTGTTCTTGGTACTTTCTAGGTATTTATTCTGTTATTGATTTATTCTCCAAGACACTCCCCCTAGGATTTACGGCACTAGCCATACACCTGGCAATCCTATGTCCAAGGCTTGTTACTCAGTGGTAGATCGACTACACTGCATTGTGGACACATCGTGTTTTAGGACATTAATCACGATGCAAGGTAGTAGTTACCCTGCACGTAAGATCCGTCCTATGAGAGGCCGTTGATCATGTGAGTAACTTGTTTAGGTGGCATGTACCGAGGGGTAGCACCCCCTCACCATAGGGTTACTTCATGGCCTGTGGGACGGGTTCACCAGTTAATACTCCCATGGATGCAAGCAGACCAACACTCACCATGTTCTTCCCCACCGTGTACCATTGCGAAGGCTAAGTTTTCAGCCCAGGCCTTTGTATCAAGAGTGTGGAAACTCGGGACAAAAGTAAACAATTGGTTCCCTGCTAGGTTAAGGATGTGATGAGAGACTACAAGTAGATTGCTTGATCGTGACGAGAGGGTACTCTAGAGTTTAGAAGTAATAGAGGGATTATGGACCTAGGGAATCATGTATCTCATTCCCGCTTCCCTCGTTAGATGAATTTGGCATATATAAATACACATTTTGATTTCCCTCTTATTTTATAAACATTGACTGGCAAAATTTTTCCTATGATGGTGTTAATATAACACATGCGGAAGAAATTTGGATCTTAGGCACTCTAAGTACATCAATTATAGTAAATTAGCTGGCATGTTCAAAAGCATTAAAACTCAATGAGTTTGAATACTAACCTTCTGTCGCTCAAATTTCCTTCTTTTTTTTTTTTCACGAACCGGTTTCGAACCACCACTAGTGTCTTCTCCACTATCCTCCGGCCTTAGAACGAGATTATGGAATCCGGTGAGTGACTAAACTTGGGAGGGATTTAGTAAATATGAAGAGAGTGTTTATGAGAGGTTTTCCTCACGGTTTTTCCCAAAGTAAGACATTCCATGTACCATGATCACTCAATTTATAGAGTCATGTTTGCATGTTCATGCAAGTTTGAGTTAACCAAATTTTGACACTCAAATTCCACTCAAATATGTGGGGTTTATTTCGCAAGCATGCAAGTTTGGTTAAACCAAATTTTGACACCTCAAAATACCACTAACATGATTTTCCATTAAATGAAGTCAACATTTTTACTTTCTTCATTTTAATTCAACAATTAATTTCAAATTAAAGTAATATTAAATGATTAATTAAACTATTTAATTAATATTTAATATTAATTCAAATGTCAATCCCAATCAACACATATTTGAATAAAACATTTAAATCTTATTTAAATATCTCAAATTCTCTCTTTTTGTTTAATTTGTAAATAAAACAAAAATGCAGTTAAATATATCGTATATATGTAGCGCATATTCCCTAATTCGAATTCGAACACTTCGACCTCACTTGTCACACTATTCTATGGTTTAGTCCGATATGAGCTAGTAGAGGGACCTAATGGACCTATAGATCATGGGCTCCAACGATCCAAGATTAACCAGTTAAACTTCTTAACCTTGTTAACCAACATTCGTTAACTACTAGGACACTCCACTATAGCCTAGTAGTTGCACTCCCCTCACTATAGATATATTTCTGTCCATTTGATATAACCATGATTGGTAAGTCGATCCTTCACAGGTTGTTCGTTACTAGAGCTGGGTCAATTTACCGTTTTACCCCTGAAGTTACTTCTTGTTCCTTATGTCTCACTGATCCTCTAATGAACAATTGGTTTGTGGTCCAACCAGTGAACCGAATCACTCTCAGGCCAATGAGAGGGTGGGGGCCCTTTGTTCAACAACTGGAGTCAGTACTTAAAGGAACTACCTCTCTTCTATCCCTAAAAGTGGGTAAGAGTGAATTCCTTCTTACACCCTATGTCCCCAGCTATTCGCCCAGTCTTACCCCTGAAATGGGAGGCAATAAGCATTTGTAAATGGTATCAGAGCCTTCTATTCATGAGGGAAGAGGAGTTACTCGATCTTTAAGAGCGATATCACAGAAACCAGGAGGAAGATATGAAAATTCAGAAGAATTTGAAGTATGTGATAGCTGAGCGAATAGCCCTTGTGTTCCAGGTGGTAAGACGCGGGAAGTGCAGTAAGTCCGTTGGCAAGCTTGGGTGCTTAGTCATATGAAAAATTCTGAAGAAAATCTTATCTACAACGTGACAACTTTACCAAAGACAAAACAAAGATTGACAACTTGTCAGCCACACAGTAAAGGCTCACATGCCAATTACTAATGTCGGTAAATTATTAGTCTTTTAAATTATTAGTTTACTTTATGTCTTATAGGAAAACAGATCTTGCAGGGGTACTGTCCTCTTAGATTCGATCTTATCTCTTAGTTGACGTTTTTCAAATTTACGAACAAACTCGAAGTCTATAAAGGGACTTCATCAATGTAAAGAGGGCATCGATCGGCCGATAGCTCTCTCTTGAATATCAATTGAACAATTTAGAGAAAAATCATCCTACTCTTTTCTTATCTATCTTATGAACGAATTTCTTAGAAAGCTCAGAAAATCAAGCCATCTCAAATGCTCTACCGATGAAGAAGAAAGTTCAAATGAACATCGAAGGGGAGAAAATCTCACAATCTCAAATACTATCAATCAAGAATACCAGATTGCTAGAATCGAAGATCAACTCAAAAATTGGACTATTCCAAAGGTAGATCCTAAAACTATCTACCAAATTTCAACCTTCAATTTTACTCAAAGATCATGCATCAAATTCTCAGAGAAGAACATCCCAATTCATAGCAATAGGGAATCTCTGAATCTTTTTTCAAGATCTCTTATACTCCAACATCGTGAAGAGTTTAACTATCTCCATGTCGGTCTTGTCCAAGTCGCGGTAAAACCATTGTTCAGACTTGGATTAGATATCCCAGTCCTTATCTCCTTACGAGATAAGAGACATGAAGATTTCTCAAATTCTTTATTGGGAATGGTTCAATCCAATTTAGAGAATGGACCAGTCTATTTCAATTGTTATCCAAACTTTACTCTGTCTCTCCAGGACCCACACATATTATCAGCTCTCATGCTAGATTTACAGTCAAAAAATTTAAACATCAAGGCTGAAACCCATTCTTCAGTCGTTATATTCAGGGTTTATTATAAGCTCATGAATACAAACATTTCTCCAAGAGCATTAAGATCCTCACCAAAAGGATGGACTATGCTCATAGAAGCAAATATTGGAAAATCATCAGTGACTGTCCCAAAAACACTGTCTTGGGATCAAATAACCAGAAGCACTCTCTGGAAAATAGAAGATGCAAATCTTCCAAAGAGGAAAGAATCTCAAAACCCAGTCCAAATTATCGAACATGACGATGGAAGCGTTGAAATAAAATTCAGCGAAGAACCTTCGTCAGAGTCAAAAGTAAAAGAATTCCTGAGTTCTAGACCAAGTACTTCAGGAATATCAAGATCAATGTATGACCCCTTAAAGGTAAAAGAGGTCAGTTATGATCAAAAAAGAGCGTCAATCCACTATGAAGATGGCTCAAGGTCTCCAACCCATACGGATATGGATACTCAATCCGTCTACGAAAGCCAGCTAAATGTCATTACAGCTGATTTCCAGATAGACAGAGAATTTTTGAAAGCAGATTTTATGTCAACTACCAACTCTTCAAAAAGAAATGCCTTCTTCCAAACCTACAAAGAGGCTGAGCGAAATGAATTAAGAGCTCAGTGGTATTCTCATATGGAAGCCATCAAAGAAAATATACCATTCTTCGAATGGTTTGAAGAAAATATTCTGCAGGTATGCACCTTGACCCAGAGGAGTTGGAAGACTACCAAAAGAGGCGAGGTATATTCGAAACATCCTCCGTTAGAAGAAGTCGAATTCGACAACCACTACGGAGAAAAGGTCAAAGCTAGCCCTTTCAAACATATTCCGGAAGGACTAGAAAAGGGTAATCCGACCCTAAAAGATATCAAGAATATCCAGCATCAAAACAATTATTCAAATAAGATTTTATCCACGATCGCTACTCAACTTGAAAGTATCGAGGGAAAAATCTCAAAGAAATCAGGTACTCAGCAAGAACAGGCAAGCAGCTCTGTACCAAAGGTTGATGAGTCAATACCAATACTCAGACCGGCAAATCTCGAAATATTTACAAAAAGGATTTCAAAAGAAGAGGCTGCAATGGCCAAGATAGAGGAAAAGTTAGACAGGATATTAAATCCCGCCATGACGCCTCAAGATTCATCTGTCAATGTCGTTAACAATGATGACGAGAACCAAGAATTCGAAGACGAGATTGCAAACGAGAGAGAAGAACCTTTCTACAATCGAATTGAAAGGATCTCTAGAAGAAGTCAAAATAATGCCAGTAATCAGAAAAACTGGTATCCTCAACCGTCTTTTCCGGATATCCAGTTTGAAGAAAAGACACTACAAACTCAAGCTCATTACGATGGTTTAGCAATCTATGAATGGAATATCGATTGATTGTCTGACTATCTGATAATGAATGTTGTAAATGAAATGATGATGGCCGCAGGCGCGTATAAATTACAAGGCCATAAATCCGACCATCAGATAGCTCAAGTTTTGGTAACCGGATTTACCGGGCAACTCAAGGATTGGTGGGACAAATATCTCGACGAAACAACCCGCCAACAGATATTAAACCACTATGTCATTAGACCAACTACTCAAATTATCAAAGAAGGTCCATCAACTAGGACCGAGGTACAACATGAAAGGGTAGAGGATGCTGTCAACACCCTCATATATACCCTCATAGAATTCTTCGTCGGCGACCCTCTAAAATACCAGGAGAGATCCGCTGAGATACTCATGAATCTGAAATGTCCTACCTTAGGTGATTTCAGGTGGTACAAAGACATGTACTTCAGCAAAGTTCTTATTAGAACAGATAGTTCGTTGGAATTCTGGAAAGAGAATTTCGTCAATGGACTACCAAAACACTTCTCAAGGAGGATCAAAGATGGTCTTAAGACAAAGTACAATGGAACAATTCCATGGCAAACTTTGTCATACGGATCCATAGCATCCTTCATCATAGAAGAAGGACTCAGACTTTGTAATGAGTCAAAGATTCAAAACAAGCTCAATTCTTCGATATCAAACAGAAAAGAGCTTGGTAGATTTTGCGATCAATATGGATGCAAGGGAATAGAAGCTCCCTCAACCTCCAGACGGAAGAAGGTTAAGACGCATCCAAAACCTTATCATTCATACAGGCCTAGAGAAACATATCGGAGTAAACCCGTGCAGTCTCAGAAGCCAACATACTCAAGAAGGAAGTATATTCCTACAAAAACCCATAGAGGAAAGAAAAAGCAAACTTGCTTCAAATGTCGTGAAGAAGGACACTATGCTAACAAGTGTCCAATCAAAGGAAAGATCAATGAGTTGGATATAGATCAAGAGCTGAAAAATCAGCTATTACGACTGACCCTAACTGACTCAGAGCAATCAAGCGAGGGAGAAATCCTCGAACTCCAAGAAGAATCTGATTCATATTCTAGCACAGAATACGAATCAGAACAAGAAGGAAAAAGAACGTGCGAAGGATGCATAAATGTCCTTACCAAGGATCAAGAAATTCTACTCGAAGTAGTAGAAAAAGTTCAAGACCCAGAAATTCAACAGAAGATTGCTCAACGACTTAGGGATGCGAAGACAATCTCTAGGCCAACTGAAAGGGAAGAAAGAAATCCCTACAGACTCCAATTTGTTCTCCAAAGATTTGAAAAACCGAGGGAACTCACTACTCAAGATTTACAAAGAGAGATTAATAATCTCAAACAAGAGGTACAGGCGCTAAGATCTGAAACCAGGTCAGAATCTTATACGCTTCGTCAAGAAATTCTCAATCTTCAGGAAAGGCTGCCAGCACAAAAGGAAACGACGCAACCGAACCTGGATGAAGAAGATTTTCAAAGTTCCTTCGTTGGAGCCATCACCACTTCTCAATTTCAAAAATGGTACGCTCTCGTTACCTTAAAAATTTATGATTTCAAAATCACACTAAAGGCTCTCATAGATAATGGAGCCGATCAAAATTGCATTCAAGAAGGCTTAATACGTACAAAGTATTTTGAAAAAACTACTGAGGGCCTTAGAGGTGCTAACAACAACAAACTCAAAATTAATTACAAACTATCAAAAGTTCATGTTTGCAATGATGGAATTTGCTTCGTAAATTCCTTCCTTCTAGTAAAAGAACTAATCCTAGGTACTCATTTCATTACTCAATTATATCCTTTTAGAATAACTGAAAAAGGGTTAGAATCAAAAGCCTTAGGAAAGAAGATAAAATTTAACTTTCTTTCCCCATAAGGATTAGCGAAATAAATAACCTTGAAAAGAATACAATTATTCAATCAATAAATGTATTAAATTATAAAGAAAAACAAATTTCTTTTTTGAAATAAGAAATTTCATTCAAAAGAATAGAAGAACAAATTCAAAACAAAACTGTCCAGTTTAAAATCAAAACTTTACAAACTCAATTAGAAAAAGAAGTTTGTTCAAATATCCCAAATGCATTTTGGAATAGGAAACAACATATTGTTGATCTTCCTTATATCAAAGCTTTCGAGGAGAAAAATATTCCTACAAAAGTCCGACCTATTCAAATGAATAAAGAATTACTAACGTTCTGCAAAGCAGAAATTAATGATCTTTTGTTTTGAAATCTTCATGTCTCTTATCTCGTAAGGAGATAAGGACTGGGATATCTAATCCAAGTCTGAACAATGGTTTTACCGCGACTTGGACAAGACCGACATGGAGATAGTTAAACTCTTCACGATGTTGGAGTATAAGAGATCTTGACGGGGAAGTATCCCGATACACATGACATACATACATGCACGAGGTCCCATGATTTTTATTCACTACATATAGTTCAAGTAATCATACTATAGCCAGAGTGTTCTTAGTTTATTGGATTTAGATTAGTGATCGTAAAGTTCACTTTATTCAATAACAATCTTTACTTGATAAACAACAATAATAACTTTATTGAAAATAGAATATGTTTTTGTTTACAAACTATATGTTTTAGGGCATAAAACCCAACATCCTAGAGATTCAGGGTGTGACATGATGCAAATTGGAGACGCCACAAGCATATGTCTCTTTTGAAAGCTTTTGGCCTGAAACGCAGCACTTATGGCTTCGTGATAGGTGCAAACGTGGAACTGTAGGAACTTGTCTTTGGACGGCTAAAGATGATGGAATTTACTTGAGAAACTTTCTTGCTAATGTTGATGAATTGATTCACAAGTGGAACTATAAAAGTTAGAGAAGCTTTATTATCTCCTTTTGGTGGAATTATCCTTCCGGAACCAATGAAAAATAATGGAATAACACAAAAATGTTATTTTTTTTTTTTTGTATGAAATTTATTTCGTAACGAAGTGTATTGTTGTTCTCCAAAATTTTAAATTATGAAGAAAAACAAAATATTATATTTGTATATGAATACAAGTTTTCAAAGTTGTAATATAGTTTTTATATTAAAACTAAAAAAAAATGATGATTTTTACTGACCAATCTGAGAGAGAGTTTAGAACAATAAAATCTAAAATAGGTATTAAAAGCTCATGTTTCTGCCATCTTCACATCGATCTTAGAATAGGATGGTAGGCACAATCCTTGAATTTCCATATATCTTATTAAAAGTTTCACATATTACATTGTAGTTCCACAATCTTTCTTGATGTCCGATTTTCAAGAATTTGGATCTCGGACCAAAACTAAAAATATGAAAAAGCAAACCAAAAAAATGAAAAGTAACATAAAATAAAACATGAAAATTCGATAAAATATAAATTTAAAGGAAGATAAACAACACCAAAATTAAATACAAAATAATATTTAATTACAAGAGGGTCCTCTTAAATTTCTTTATAAATGCGAAAATGGTGTTGGGATATACGAACGCAACTAGTGAGGCAAACACCTTATATCGTGTAAAGTTATATTATTCGGTTAGTAATGCAATCACACACAATATATGACTGTGACCTATCGTTTAAACCATAGCATGACCTTAGGCTTTTTTCAATTCTTGGCAGAGTTGGATGCATGGTACTTTTCTACACACGGCCCACGTACGCATACATGGACCCTTCAGACGGATTGGTATACGTGCCCCTTAGGCCGGACTTTGTCGGGCACAACACAATACACGTGACTGGACCCTCATAAAAGAAAAGGTCTTCATGATAACATGTCGAACATATATATCGAAGGTATGCATCCGTACTAACTTAACATAACGGGGAAGTATCCCGATACACATGACATACATACATACATGCACGAGGTCCCATGATTTTTATTCACTACATATAGTTCAAGTAATCATACTATAGCCAGAGTGTTCTTAGTTTATTGGATTTAGATTAGTGGTCGTAAAGTTCACTTTATTCAATAACAATCTTCACTTGATAAACAACAATAATAACTTTATTGAAAATAGAATATGTTTTTGTTTACAAACTATACGTTTTAGGGCATAAAACCCAACATCCTAGAGATTCAGGGTGTGACATGATGAAATCAAAACCCCATAACGGTTCTCCCAACAGGCATTGAGTAATTCTTGCGAAAGAAGTCTTGCGCAATTCCTGTTTGAAACTATAGTTCTAGAATTTTTTGAACTTATCTGTTCTACCTCACCCTAAAATTTCTAAGGTCCTCGTAAAAAGTTTGAAAGTTCAACTTAAAAAAATAAATCGGGAATTTAATACCTTGTTGGACTTGGGTGCTATACCATATGTAATCTATGAATTGCTTTCTCTATTTTATGTTTTCTACCGGGAAGTATTCATATTTTGTTGTCCATTTTATGAGAGTGTTTTAAAAATCAATGAAATATTTATTATTCTTGGGCTAATAACTATTATCTATTCAAGGAATTTTGTTATTGAAAATCTAATAAATCTCTCAAATTATCCCAAAATTAACCTTAAATTGTGTTGCAACCGAGATTAGTTAAATGATTGAGTTTTTTTGCAACCATAGCATGCATTTACATAGTTTCTTGCATGTACTATAAGTACGTATATTTATTCACATGTCCAACACAAATTGGTAGTTAAGCTAAAGGTTGATTAGGAAATGATAAAGAATATTGTCGTTTTCTTTCTTTTCACGGTGGCTTTAGTTGGGGCTCAGGTTCCAAGGGTCGCGTTACCACCACCAGGACCTTCTAGATATTACATACATGTGGTTAACGGGCTAAGCAAACTTGGGTTGCTTGTGCATTGTCAGTCTAAAGACGATGACTTGGGGTATCATCGTTTGCTTAATCATGGAGATGATTACCAGTGGAACTTCAAGGTTAGCTTTTGGGGATCAACCCTCTATTGGTGCAAATTGGAGACGCCACAAGCATATGTCTCATTTGAAAGCTTTTGGCCTGAAACGCAGCACTTATGGCTCCGTGATAGGTGCAAACGTGGAACTGTAGGAACTTGTCTTTGGACGGCTAAAGATGATGGAATTTACTTGAGAAACTTTCTTGCTAATGTTGATGAATTGATTCACAAGTGGAACTATAAAAGTTAGAGAAGCTTTATTATCTCCTTTTGGTGGAATTATCCTTCCGGAACCAATGAAAAATAATGGAATAACACAAAAATGTTGTTTTTTTTTGTATGAAATTTATTTTGTAACGAAGTGTATTGTTGTTCTCCAAAATTTTAAATTATGAAGAAAAACAAAATATTATATTTGTATATGAATACTGTTGGGTTTTATGTCCTAAAACTCATAGTTTGTAAACAAAGATATATTCTATTTTCAATAAAGTTATTATTGATGTTTATTCAGTAATAAATTGTTATTGAATAAAGTGAACTTTACGATCATTAATCTAAATCCAATAAACTAAGAACACTCTTGCTATAGTATGATTACTTGAACTATATGTAGAGACATAAGAGTGGATCAAGTTCAAGTATATAGTCAAAATGATCTATAGTATAAGGATAAGACTGAGTACCTTATTCTGGGGACACTATGGATGCGGCCCACTTTTGTATATGATATAAACAATGTGATCACTAAATTGTGCATGTGGAGACATGTGAGTGGGGGCGTCCTATGCAATGAGTATTGCATAAGATCGGACCATGAAGAAAACCACTCTCACTTTATAAAGTCGTTTACTGTTGAGACTGATTTTCTTTACATTCGATAACCTAGGTAACTCGGTTTTAATCCTGAGCTAACCATGAACTCCTGTTTATTCGGAATTATCCTTAGATTTGCATGGGTGAGAGTGGCTCTAGTTCGCCGACTCAACAGGCCTCCCATTTCAGGGGTAAGACTGGGTGAATGGCTGGGGACATGGGGTGCAAGACGGAATTCACTCCTACCCACTTTTAGGGATAGAAGAAAGGTAGTTCCCTTAAGCACTGACTCCATGTCTTGAACAAGGGGCCCCACCCTCTCATTGGCCTGAGAGGGATTCGGTTTACTGGTTGGACCACAAACCAATTGTTCATTAGAGGATCAGTGAGACATAAGGAACAAGAAATGACTTCAGGGGTAAAACGGTAAATTGACCCAGCTCTAGTTACGAACAACCTGTGAAGGATCGACTTACTAATCATGGTTATATCAGATGGACAGAAATATATCTATAGTGAGGGGAGTGCAACTACTAGGCTATAGTGGAGTGTCCTAGTAGTTAACGAATGTTGGTTAACCAGGTCAATGAGTTTAATCGGTTAATCTTCGATCGTTGGAGCCCATGATCTATAGGTCCGTTAGGTCCCTCTGCTAGCTCATATCGGACTAAACCATAGAACAGTGTGACGAGTGAGTTCGAAGTGTTCGAATTCAAATTAGGGAATATGCGTTACATATATACGATATATTTAACCGCAATTTTGTTTTATTTACGAATTAAACGAAAAGAGAGAATCTGAGATATTTAAATAAGATTTAAATATCTTAAATCAATTATGTGTCGGAATTGATTGGGATTGACATTTGAATTAATATTAAATATTAATTAAATAGTTTAATTAATCATTTAATGTTACTTTAATTTGAAATTAATTATTCAAATTAATTGTTGAATTAAAATGAAGAAAGTCAAAATGTTGACTTTCATCTAATGGAAAAATCCATGTTAGTGGAATTTTGAGGTGTCAAAATTTGGTTTAACCAACTTGCATGTTTGCCAAATAAACCCCACAAGTTTGAGTGGAATTTTGAGTGTCAAAATTTGGTTAACTCAAACGTGCATGCTTGCCACATAATCCCAAACATTTGAGTGGAATTTTAAGTGTCAAAATTTGGTGATCTCAAGTTTGCATGAACATGCAAACTTGACTCTTTAAATAGAGTGATCATGATACTTGGAAGGGATTCTTCTTCATCTTGATGAAAAAACCTTGAAACAAACACTCTCTTTCACATATACAAAATCCCTCCCAAGTTTAGTCACTCACCGGATTCCACAATCCCGTTCTAAGGCTGGAGGATAGTGGAGAAGACACTAGTGGTGGTTCGAAACCGGTTCGTGAGGCAAAAGGAGTTTGAACTACAAAAGGTTAGTATTTAAACCCATTAAGTTTTAATACTTATGAACATGCTAGTTATTTACAATAATTGATGTTCTAAAAGTGCCTAAGATCCAAATTGCTTCCGCATGTGTTATATTAACACCATCAAATACAAGTTTTCAAAGTTGTAATATAGTTTTTATATTAAAACTAAAAAAAATGATGATTTTTACGGACCAATCTGAGAGAGAGTTTAGAACAATAAAATCTAAAATAGGTATTAAAAGCTCATGTTTCTGCCATCTTCACATCCATCTTAGAATAGGATGGTAGGCACAATCCTTGAATTTCCATATATCTTATTAAAAGTTTCACATATTACATTGTAGTTCCACAATCTTTCTTGATGTCCGATTTTCAAGAATTTGGATCTCGGACCAAAACTAAAAATATGAAAAAGCAAACAAAAAAAATGAAAAGTAACATAAAATAAAACATGAAAATTCGATAAAATATAAATTTAAAGGAAGATAAACAACACCAAAATTAAATACAAAATAATATTTAATTACAAGAGGGTCCTCTTAAATTTCTTTATAAATGCGAAAATGGTGTTGGGATATACGAACACAACTAGTGAGGCAAACACCTTATATCGTGTAAAGTTATATTATTCGGTTAGTAATGCAATCACACACAATATATGACTGTGACCTATCGTTTAAACCATAGCATGACCTTAGGCTTTTTTCAATTCTTGGCAGAGTTGGATGCATGGTACTTTTCTACACACGGCCCACGTACGCATACATGGACCCTTCAGACGGATTGGTATACGTGCCCCTTAGGCCGGACTTTGTCGGGCACAACACAATACACGTGACTGGACCCTCATAAAAGAAAAGGTCTTCATGATAACATGTCGAACATATATATCGAAGGTATGCATCCGTACTAACTTAACATAACGGGGAAGTATCCCGATACACATGACATACATACATACATGCACGAGGTCCCATGATTTTTATTCACTACATATAGTTCAAGTAATCATACTATAGCCAGAGTGTTCTTAGTTTATTGGATTTAGATTAGTGGTCGTAAAGTTCACTTTATTCAATAACAATCTTCACTTGATAAACAACAATAATAACTTTATTGAAAATAGAATATGTTTTTGTTTACAAACTATACGTTTTAGGGCATAAAACCCAACATCCTAGAGATTCAGGGTGTGACATGATGAAATCAAAACCCCATAACGGTTCTCCCAACAGGCATTGAGTAATTCTTGCGAAAGAAGTCTTGCGCAATTCCTGTTTGAAACTATAGTTCTAGAATTTTTTGAACTTATCTGTTCTACCTCACCCTAAAATTTCTAAGGTCCTCGTAAAAAGTTTGAAAGTTCAACTTAAAAAAATAAATCGGGAATTTAATACCTTGTTGGACTTGGGTGCTATACCATATGTAATCTATGAATTGCTTTCTCTATTTTATGTTTTCTACCGGGAAGTATTCATATTTTGTTGTCCATTTTATGAGAGTGTTTTAAAAATCAATGAAATATTTATTATTCTTGGGCTAATAACTATTATCTATTCAAGGAATTTTGTTATTGAAAATCTAATAAATCTCTCAAATTATCCCAAAATTAACCTTAAATTGTGTTGCATAACGGAGATTAGTTAAATGATTGAGTTTTTTTTGCAACCATAGCATGCATTTACATAGTTTCTTGCATGTACTATAAGTACGTATATTTATTCACATGTCCAACACAAATTGGTAGTTAAGCTAAAGGTTGATTAGGAAATGATAAAGAATATTGTCGTTTTCTTTCTTTTCACGGTGGCTTTAGTTGGGGCTCAGGTTCCAAGGGTCGCGTTACAACCACCAGGACCTTCTAGATATTACATTCATGTGGTTAACGGGCTAAGCAAACTTGGGTTGCTTGTGCATTGTCAGTCTAAAGACGATGACTTGGGGTATCATCGTTTGCTTAATCATGGAGATGATTACCAGTGGAACTTCAAGGTTAGCTTTTGGGGATCAACCCTCTATTGGTGCAAATTGGAGACGCCACAAGCATATGTCTCATTTGAAAGCTTTTGGCCTGAAACGCAGCACTTATGGCTCCGTGATAGGTGCAAACGTGGAACTGTAGGAACTTGTCTTTGGACGGCTAAAGATGATGGAATTTACTTGAGAAACTTTCTTGCTAATGTTGATGAATTGATTCACAAGTGGAACTATAAAAGTTAGAGAAGCTTTATTATCTCCTTTTGGTGGAATTATCCTTCCGGAACCAATGAAAAATAATGGAATAACACAAAAATGTTGTTTTTTTTTTTTTTTTTGTATGAAATTTATTTCGTAACGAAGTGTATTGTTGTTCTCCAAAATTTTAAATTATGAAGAAAAACAAAATATTATATTTGTATATGAATACAAGTTTTCAAAGTTGTAATATAGTTTTTATATTAAAACTAAAAAAAAAATGATGTTTTTTACGGACCAATCTGAGAGAGAGTTTAGAACAATAAAATCTAAAATAGGTATTAAAAGCTCATGTTTCTGTCATCTTCACATCGATCTTAGAATAGGATGGTAGGCACAATCCCTTAATTTCCATATATCTTATTAAAAGTTTCACATATTACATTGTAGTTCCACAATCTTTCTTGATGTCCGATTTTCAAGAATTTTGATCTCGGACCAAAACTAAAAATATGAAAAAGAAAACAAAAAAAATGAAAAGTAACATAAAATAAAACAAGAAAATTCGATAAAATATAAATTTAAAGGAAGATAAACAACACCAAAATTAAATACAAAATAATATTTAATTACAAGAGGGTCCTCTTAAATTTCTTTATAAATGCGAAAATGGTGTTGGGATATACGAACACAACTAGTGAGGCAAACACCTTATATCGTGTAAAGTTATATTATTCGGTTAGTAATGCAATCACACACAATATATGACTGTGACCTATCGTTTAAAACATAGCATGACCTTAGTTTTTTTTCAATTCTTGGCAGAGTTGGATGCATGGTACTTTTCTACACACGGTCCACGTACGCATACATGGACCCTTCAGACGGATTGGTATACGTGCCCCTTAGGCCGGACTTTGTCGGGCACAACACAATACATGTGACTGGACCCTCATAAAAGAAAAGGTCTTCATGATAACATGTCGAACATATATATCGAAGGTATGCATCCGTACTAACTTAACATAACGGGGAAGTATCCCGATACACATGACATACATACATGCACGAGGTCCCATGATTTTTATTCACTACATATAGTTCAAGTAATCATACTATAGCCAGAGTGTTCTTAGTTTATTGGATTTAGATTAGTGATCGTAATGTTCACTTTATTCAATAACAATCTTTACTTGATAAACAACAATAATAACTTTATTGAAAATAGAATATGTTTTTATTACAAACTATACGTTTTAGGGCATGGTACTTTTCTTCAATTCTCTAACAATCTTTGTGAAGCTAACTCGTTTATGTTTGCTCATAATGCAGTTCTCACAAGGACTCATAACAATCTCCGCATCAAATACACCTTGTTCATAGCCGACGATTTTTCGTACATATTCGACAGCGTCTTCAACAGACCTGACGTTGTCTTCTCCTTAATAATGTTGAACGCCATGTTTCTCGATAGCGTCAACCGGATCAGCCCCAAGGCTTGTCGATCCTTGAGCTTCCACTGTTCCGTGGTTATGGTATCCGGCTTCACCCCCAACAGAGGTTCGTGAAGATCTTTCTGGTACAGACAATCTTCAATCTGCATTTTCCAGAAACCGAAATCGGATCCATCGAACTTCTCAATTCCAATCTTTGAACTTTCCATCTTCACAGATCGTGGCGAGTTTCGCCTGACTCTGACTTCCGCCTGCCTCTGATACCAGTTGTTAGGATCGATATCAGTCGTTAGCTCTGATACCAGTTGTTAGGATCGATATCAGTCGTTAGCTCTGATACCAATTGTTAGGATCACACAACAACGCACACGCTCGATCTAGATGAACACAAAGAATGTGATAGAGAAAATTGCAAGGAGAACTCTGGCTAAAAGGATTCTTCTTTTTTATCGATGACTTCAGGTATGTACAACAAGAGAGAGTACAGAGAATAGAAAAGTACATTTTCAAAGCTCTACCGGACCAGATATATATATATGGTATAGTTTACTATATATAGCTTTATCAGATTTAGCCATCTACTATATATAGCTATTTACCATATATAGTTTTACCGGATATAACTTTACCATATATAGCTTTACCATATATAGCTTTACTATATATAGCTTTACCAAATATAGCTTTACTTGATATAACCGTTGACCAAGCTATAAATAAGTATTAGGCTCCATAACATAACACTTTTAACCAATCTCTCAATCCTATTGAGATTAATGTGGCCTAGTCTTAAGTACCAAAGATAGGTATTAGAAGAAATCTTTTGTCGTTTATTTTGAGTTTCAGCTGTTTTAAACATCTCGGTATTTAAAATAGCTTTTGTTTCGCTCGGTTTTAACATATATAAGTTGTTTTCTAGTTTTGCAGAACAAATATGAATACCTCTTTTGCAAATGAACACTTCATTGATTTCAAAAGATACTTTATACAATTGTTCTAATAAACAAGAGATAGATATTAGATTTCTTTTCATTTTAGGAACAAAAAGTACATTATCTAATATAATGAATCTATCTCCAAAAAACAACTTTAAATTTCCTACTAATCTTGCTGAGACAACCTCTCCTGTTCCAACCCTGAGTCTTATCTCGCTGTCTGCAAGCATTCTCCAGGAGCTAGTTTCCTGGTAAAAAGAACAAATTTGATTAGTCGCCCCTGAATCTAGTATCCAAGTTGAGTTTTCATACTCTACTAAACATATTTATACAACGAGTAAATCATATTTACCTTGTTGTGTCTTTTCGTCTTTCTTCTCTGCAAGGTATTTTGGGCAGTTTCTCTTCCAGTGCTCGTTTTCGTTAAATGGAAACATTTTCCTTTATCTGCTTTTTGAACCATGTGTTTGCGGTTAGTAGGAATCTTATTTTTCCCTTTACCCTTTACCCGTCTTCTTCATCAAAACACTTTCAGAAGTTGAAGGTCCAGACTTATTTTTGAGGATGATCCTCGTAATAATTTCATGGAAATAGCAACATTTGCTTCTCCTGTTTGTCCCTTGTTCGTTAAGAGGGACTGATAAGTCTGTAGCTCATTGAGAAGAGCAGTCAAGTTATATTATATTTTGTTCATTACCACATTGGTGCGGAACTGGAAGAACCTCTTCGAAAGAGACATCATGATAAAACTGACTTGACTCTTCTCATCAATGACAACTTCATTTTCTTTTGCCACATTGAAATGGACCATCATGTCCAGGACATGTTCTCTAACTGAGGTCCCTTCTTTCATACGGCAGTTGTAAATGTATTTTATGGTTTCATGTCTAAGGGAGAAGGACGGTTGTCCAAACATCCCTTTTAGAGATTCCATAATCTCTTTAGCAGTACCCATAACATCGTGTTTCTTAGCCAAAACATCAGATATGCTGGCTAGAATGTACACTCAGGCTTTGTCATTTGCCTTTATCCATCTGTCGTACGCATCCTGAACTGTTCGGTTTGTATTTAAGATGGGGTTTGGAGGACACTCCTCAGTTAAAACAAACCTTAAATCATCAATGACCAATATTGTGTTTAGGTTTGATTTCCAAGTTGCATAATTGTCGCCGTTTAATTTCTCAGAAGCGAGTAATTGTACTATTGAGTTTGTCATGCTGTGATATAAAGAAAATTCTATTAGTGATTTGACTTAATCCTGTTTAATCAAATCAGTTTTAGCAAATGTAATAATGTATCCAAATCATTATTAATTTGCAACGATACTTTAGTGAGTTAGAGCAACTGCTACCGAGGGGCAGTCAATCACTCATTCACTAAACCAAGACATTAGTGACTTAAACACTAATCCCAGAATAACTCTTGTTCCTATAGTGTTCTTAATTATCGTTGTTTTGTTCAAGAATATACCAACTATTAGTATTTCTTCGTAAGTGTGACCCGCCATTTTCAGACCTCATAGATCGGTCCCAACAATGCTATCGAATGAAAAAGCCAAAGTTGGAAATGGACCTAAGAAATCCTATCCATTTCTTGAGTTTGCGTTGTTTCGACTCCCATGTTACGACCCTCTGAATGGGTAGTTGCTCTAGGGCAACATCCAGGTGGAACATGGGAATCTCACGGTGCAGCCTAGTGGTGGAGACCATAGGACGTATTTGATATACTTCCTTCTCCCACTTACTGTAATACTTTCTCTATTCACCTTGTTATTGACTCATGCATATACCTTTCGAATGGAGGACTCTCCCAGGGCAACACGAGGCCGAGCATGAATCTCACTGTGTGAATTTTACAGAGAGCATGAAAAGAAAACGATGTATCTTATACACCTTTTTCCTCCCACTAAGTATTTTAGATGGTTGGGTATACTCATTACTTAAGTATATTCCGGCTAATTAAATATAACTTAAGTCTATGTGATTTTTCTAAATCTTACATCACTTAAGCATGCTCATAAAACTGGGCTAACTAAGCTCAAGTACTGGTCCGATCTCCGGGTAGTAGGTGTTTCGTAAACTGTCAACTTAAGTACCTCCAGCCTTAGACAAGATCGTGCCAGGTGAGCTTTCTCGTAACCGCAATTTTGTAAGACATCAACCTATTTTAACTATTAAAATTGATCGTGCTCGGTTCTTAACCCTAAGTGAGCATGCACTTATCTTTATTATAGATTTTAACGTCTATCTTGTTTTATGACGTTGAAAATAACCTATAACATGCATCTAACATGCTTTATATAACAATTATATAATCATCCATTCCATGCAATAATATAACAATTTATATCTATCACTCATGGAACCCTAAACATGCATACTATACATTATAACACTTATAACATACTTGGAATGCATGAAACATGCTTAGCCTATGGTGGGATTTTAAATCTATATGACATACTTTATGCATATAAATTTTCTATTAAATTAAAACATACATTCATAATGCATAATTAATTAAACACACTAAAGTGGATTGGTTTTGGCATTTTAAAACAAGCAATTAACTAAATTATTCATTAATAATTAAAATAACTTGAACCGCTCCCCAGGTCCACGAACTAGGTGAACCAACCCTTAAAAACGTTGAACCGGACCCCAAAGGTAGCAAAAACACCCAAACCGCCTCTTCCATCTTCTTCTTCGGTTCAGCTTGCTATCTTTTCCATTTTCGATCAATTACAACCTAAAATGAACTCTAATGACTCCATAAAAATTACAGACCTTTCTTCATTCATTAAAGCCCATACACATTAGGCTTATTACAATAATTGTATCAAATGGAAGCATAAAAAAAATGCCAAAACCAAAACCATCCACTTTAGCAACCACAAAATTTCATTCATGAAATGGTACCCACCATGATCAAATTAATGTAAATAAAGTGCATAAAACCTTCTCTGATACCAATTGATGGTGTTAACAGAACACATGCGGAAGCAATTTGGATCTTAGGCACTCTAAGTACATCAATTATAGTAAATTAGCTAGCATGTTTCAAAAGCATGAGTTTGAATACTAACTTTTTGTCGCTCAAGTTTCTTAACGAACCGGTTTCAAACCACCACTAGTGTCTTCTCCACTATCCTCCGGCCTTGAAACGGGATTGTGGAATCCGGTGAGTGACTAAACTTGGGAGGAATTTTGTATATATGAAGAGAGTGTTTGTGAGAGGTTTTTCTCAAGGTTTTTCACCAAGAAGAAGAAGACCTTCCATGTATCATGATCACTCTATTTAAAGAGTCATGTTTGCATGTTCATGCAAATTTGAGATCACCAAATTTTGACACTCAAAATTCCACTCAAATGTTTGGGATTATGTGGCAAGCATGCATGTTTGAGATAACCAAATTTTGACACTCAAATTTCCACTCAAACTTGTGGGGTTTATTTGGCAAGCATTCAAGTTTGGTTAAACAAAATTTTGACACCTCAAAATTCCACTAACATGGATTTTTCGATTAAATGAAATCAACATTTTGACTTTCTTCATTTTAATTCAACAATTAATTTGAATAATGAATTTCAAATTAAAGTAACATTAAATGATTAATTAAACTATTTAATTAATATTTAATATTAATTCAAATGCCAATCTCAATCAATTCCGACACATAATTGATTAAGATATTTAAATCTTATTTAAATATCTCAGATTCTCTCTTTTTGTTTAATTCGTAAATAAAACAAAAATGCGGTTAAATATATCCTATATATGTAGCGCATATTCCTTAATTTGAATTCGAACACTTCGAACTCACTCATCACACTGTTCTATGGTTCAGTCCGATATGAGCTAGCAGAGGGACCTAATGGACCTATAGATCATGGGCTCCAACGATCCAAGATTAACCGGTTAAACTCATTAACCTTGTTAACCAACATTCGTTAACTACTAAGACACTCGACTATAGCCTAGTAGTTGACTCCCCTCACTATAGATATATTTTTGTCCATTTGATATAACCATGATTGGTAAGTCAATCATTCACAGGTTGTTCGTAACTAGACCTAGGTCAACTTACCGTTTTACCCCTAAAGTTACTTCTTGTTCCTTATGTCTCACTGATCCTCTAATGAACAATTGGTTTGTGGTCCAACCATTAAACCGAATCCCTCTCAGGCCAATGAGAGGGTTGGGCCCCTTGTTCAAGACCTGGAGTCAGTGCTTAAGGGAACTACCTCTCTTCTATCCCTAAAAGTGGGTAGGAGTGAATTCCATCTTGCACCCCACGTCCCCAGCTATTCACCCAGTCTTACCCCTGAAATGGGAGGCCTATTAAGTCGGCGAACTAGAGCCACTCTCACCCATGCAAATCTAAGGATAATTCCGAATAAACAGGAGTTCATGGTTAGCTCAGGATTAAGACCGAGTTACCTAGGTTATCAAATGAAAAGAAAATCAGTCTCAACAGTAAACGACTTTATAAAGTTTGAGTGATTTTCTTCATGGTCCGATCTTATGCAATACTCATTGCATAGGACGCCCCCACTCACATGTCTCCACATGTA